>NW_027139900.1:70000-80039 GCF_035084215.1 Heptranchias perlo | reverse complement strand
ACATACCAACAACACCGTTTTGGTCTCACTCTCTCGAGTTGTAGTACACACAAGTCGTTTGCTCAAGTGACTGTGTGTGTGTTACGTGTCGCATTAGCTGAGCCGACGGGGACGGCCGATACGAAGTCATGTACACGCTTGGGGTAAAGCTACAATGGGCCTTTGCAGCCACCGTCGGGCTGGGCACATGGCCTCCCCCCACCATGACGAGGGAGGTTGGCGCCGGTTCCAACCTGGGCTTGCAAGCGGTAATGCATGACAGACAGCCAGCAACAAACAAAAGTCGAAAGGAGCCCACCTTTTGCCAGGCACAGACCGTTAAGGTCACGGACACGCTTGGGTGGTTAAGCTACAGTGACCCTTTCTAGCCGCCTTCGTCGTGTCTGCTGGGCACACATGGCCTTCCCCCCCCTGCCCGTGACAGGGGAGAGGTTGGTGTGCCAGGTCCGACTGGAGTTTGCAAACCATAGCGTTCAAGATACATGCACACACTCAGCCCTCCAGCTCTAAAAGGGTGACGTGTTTTGGTGCTCAGTTGCTAGAGAAATCTCGTGTTCAGCTACCAGAACGGGACTTGCTGTGCACATTCCCGCTCCACTCGAGACGGCAGACACCCAGGCTCTGGAGCTTGAATCGGACCTCTGTTAGACAACACAGGTGGACTTCTCGGCCTCACAAGAGAGCAATACGCCAGCGGGTGAACAGGAGAGTCGTGCCGACAAAACCCACTGACTTTTAAAACTGTCCGTCTGCCACTTGGGACAGAGAGAGGAACCTGACGAGCCTGAACACCAGCCTTGGCTGGACCGCTCGGGCCCTCCCATGTCGGACGCGAGTCGCCAAATCGATCGGAAGAGAGTACCGATTCCTCTCAAAAAGTCTGCGTGCCCGTTATTATAAAAGCAGCCCACCGGCCGCGGTGCCTTGCCCACAAACACACTTGGTGTCTGGGGTGATTCAGAGCCGCCGCGGCTCGAAAGTGTCAACCTGTTTTAAAAGTCATCGCTATGCCGGCACAGGTGACTTTCAAGTTAAAGAGTTCTCTTTATTGGCTTTCAAAAAAATCTGCAAAGTGTCACAGAGATTTTGAGAAACTCTTTTTTTTCTTTATATTATTATAATATAATATAATGTGTATATGTTTTCGAAAAGCATCCACCAGCAATCCATGGTGAGCCTCTCTCTGCTGGCAAGCTCCTCCTGCCTGAGCCCGACGCTGTCGAGGCTCAACACGATTTCAGACTGACAAAGAGTTCGAAAATTGCCGCCTGATGTAGCTTTAAATGCTGACAGGTGACTTCCGAGTGCTCTTGTAAAGGTCTCCGCTTTGAAATTGAGAGCCTTTTGCCAAGTGTCACTTTTTCAGGCACTCTTAAAGTGCACCTGGGCTGTCAGAGAAAGCTCTGAAAATCGTGTTCTCGAAAATCTCCGGGTACCCGACCAATCCCTAGGTGCCCGAATGACAAGTGTCAATTCGGCAGGACGGCCTCCCACCTCCGGCCGCAGATGCGTCACTAAATCCCCGCAACGGGGGCTTTCTCATTTCGGCATAGGGGCTTCCGCGGCCAACTCATTAACCTGTGCTCGGACTTTTTGTGCCACAAGTGCAAGGGACCGTTTGCCGGCAGCTACTCGCACCCCCCCGCCCAGGGGGGGAATCCTCTGACCGGAGATCCGAAACGCCGGCCGAATCCATCCCCGTCGGACTTCCGAAGGGGTTCCCTCGACCGACTGACTTCCGAACTCCTTTCTGGGCTTAAACGGGTGGAATTCGGACCCTCTCGCAAGGGAGCCGAAGCCCGCCAGCCCCGGGAGGCCTCGGGGCCGCCGTTTTCAAGCCCGACCAAAAAACCCGAAAAATGGGGAAAAATGGGAAAAATTCCCACTCCCAAAAGGCTTAAAAGTCGGTTGGGCGGCAGCCCGGGTCGGTCTCTGCAGACCTGGAGGCGCTAGACACAAGTCTGGTAAACAGGCTAAGTCTCGACATGCCACCTCTTACTATCCTGCAGGTACCCCGCCAATCCCCCCGGAACCGGCTGGCAATTGGCGAATCAGCGGGACGAATTTGAATTCGTGACCGACTCTCTGACACCGAATCGCCGCAAACGCGTTTCGATTTTTCGGCTTCGGTACCTCCCATCAGACTTTGACTGGCCATATCTCCGGACTCACGTGTCGCAGCCGGGACCTTCAGGTACCGTTCGACGCGTCTAACCCTGCCCCGTCGAATGGCGCCCCTCGCGGTGTGGTCCGATTTCCGCATTTTGGTCAGATTTGCCTCCAAAGTTTTCAGATTGAGTTGACGAATGCCCCCTACGGGGTAACCTCTTGCCCTTTCGGACATGGTCCCTGTGACTTAATTTCCGCCTTTTGCTCAATCGTTTCCCCATTTATAATTAATTTTAAAAATCGGGTTACTCAGTTCTGGTTTACCAGTTCCCTCTTCGGACTTAGTTTTTGGTTAATCATTTCCGGTTCACCAGTTCCCGTTTTGGACTTAGTCTCTGCGGGCCGTTTCTCATCTTTTGGTTCATCAGTTCCCCTCTTTTAATAATTTTTTGGCTGCTTTCGTTTGATCATTTCCCTGCCTTCTGGGTGACTTTTGCCCCTTAGGACTTCATCGCCGCACATTATTTTCGACTTCTGGTTGATCATTTCACCCCTTTTAATCATTTTTGCAACTTTTGGTTAACCATTTCACCCAGCTTCTGGTTAACCATTTCCCCTTTGGGACTTAGTCTCTGAGCATTCTTTTGGGATTCTGGTTAATCATTTGCCAATTTTTAAAAAATGTTGCCGCTTTTGTTTAATGCTTTCTGGTCAACCTTTCCCTCTTTCAGACTTCACCGCGGCACATTGCTTTAGCCTCCTGGTTAATCATTTCACCCCTTTTAATCATTTTTGCAACTTTTGGTTAACCATTTCCCCCAGCTTCTGGTTAACCATTTCCCCTTTGGGACTTGGTCTCTGAGCATTCTTTTGGGATTCTGGTTAATCATTTGCCAATTTTTTAAAAATGTTGCCACTTTTGTTTAATGCTTTCTGGTCAACCTTTCCCTCTTTCAGACTTCACCGCGGCACATTGCTTCAGCCTCCTGGTTAATCATTTCACCCCTTTTAATCATTTTTGCAACTTTTGGTTAACCATTTCCCCCAGCTTCTGGTTAACCATTTCCCCTTTGGGACTTAGTCTCTGAGCATTCTTTTGGGATTCTGGTTAATCATTTGCCAATTTTTAAAAAATGTTGCCACTTTTGTTTAATGCTTTCTGGTCAACCTTTCCCTCTTTCAGACTTCACCGCGGCACATTGCTCCAGCCTCCTGGTTAATCATTTCACCCCTTTTAATCATTTTTGCAACTTTTGGTTAACCATTTCCCCCAGCTTCTGGTTAACCATTTCCCCTTTGGGACTTAGTCTCTGAGCATTCTTTTGGGATTCTGGTTAATCATTTGCCAATTTTTTAAAAATGTTGCCACTTTTGTTTAATGCTTTCTGGTCAACCTTTCCCTCTTTCAGACTTCACCGCGGCACATTGCTTTAGCCTCCTGGTTAATCATTTCACCCCTTTTAATCATTTTTGCAACTTTTGGTTAACCATTTCCCCCAGCTTCTGGTTAACCATTTCCCCTTTGGGACTTAGTCTCTGAGCATTCTTTTGGGATTCTGGTTAATCATTTGCCAATTTTTAAAAAATGTTGCCACTTTTGTTTAATGCTTTCTGGTCAACCTTTCCCTCTTTCAGACTTCACCGCGGCACATTGCTTCAGCCTCCTGGTTAATCATTTCACCCCTTTTAATCATTTTTGCAACTTTTGGTTAACCATTTCCCCCAGCTTCTGGTTAACCATTTCCCCTTTGGGACTTAGTCTCTGAGCATTCTTTTGGGATTCTGGTTAATCATTTGCCAATTTTTTAAAAATGTTGCCACTTTTGTTTAATGCTTTCTGGTCAACCTTTCCCTCTTTCAGACTTCACCGCGGCACATTGCTTTAGCCTCCTGGTTAATCATTTCACCCCTTTTAATCATTTTTGCAACTTTTGGTTAACCATTTCCCCCAGCTTCTGGTTAACCATTTCCCCTTTGGGACTTAGTCTCTGAGCATTCTTTTGGGATTCTGGTTAATCATTTGCCAATTTTTAAAAAATGTTGCCACTTTTGTTTAATGCTTTCTGGTCAACCTTTGCCTCTTTCAGACTTCCCCGCGGCACATTGCTTCAGCCTCCTGGTTAATCATTTCACCCCTTTTAATCATTTTTGCAACTTTTGGTTAACCATTTCCCCCAGCTTCTGGTTAACCATTTCCCCTTTGGGACTTAGTCTCTGAGCATTCTTTTGGAATTCTGGTTAATCATTTGCCAATTTTTAAAAAATGTTGCCGCTTTTGTTTAATGCTTTCTGGTCAACCTTTCCCTCTTTCAGACTTCACCGCGGCACATTGCTTTAGCCTCCTGGTTAATCATTTCACCCCTTTTAATCATTTTTGCAACTTTTGGTTAACCATTTCCCCCAGCTTCTGGTTAACCATTTCCCCTTTGGGACTTAGTCTCTGAGCATTCTTTTGGGATTCTGGTTAATCATTTGCCAATTTTTAAAAAATGTTGCCACTTTTGTTTAATGCTTTCTGGTCAACCTTTCCCTCTTTCAGACTTCACCGCGGCACATTGCTTCAGCCTCCTGGTTAATCATTTCACCCCTTTTAATCATTTTTGCAACTTTTGGTTAACCATTTCCCCCAGCTTCTGGTTAACCATTTGCCCCATTATACTGAATTTTTCCGCTTTGGTTTAATCATTTCCCTGCTTTCTTGTCAACCTTTTCCCCTTTTGGACTTCGCCGCCGCACTTTGCTTTTGCCTTCTGGTTAAACATTTCTCCCCTTTTAATCCTTTTTCCCACTTTTGGTTCACCAGTTCACCCAGCTTCTGGTTAACCATTTCCCCTTTGGGACTTAAGTCTCTGAGCATTCTTTTGGGATTCTGGTTAACCATTTGCCACTTTTTTAAAAATGTTGCCGCTTTTGTTTAATGCTTTCCCTGCTTTCTGGTCAACCTTTTCCCCTTACGACTTCGCCGCCGCACTTTGCTTTCGCCTTCTGGTTAATCATTTCACCCCTTTTAATCCTTTTTCCCACTTTGGGTTGGACAGTTCACCCAGCTACTGGTTAACCATTTCCCCTTTGGGACTTAAGTCTCTGAGCATTCTTTTGTGATTCTGGTTCACCATTTGTCCCTTTTTAAAAGATATTGCTGCTTTTGATTAAACCTTTCCCTGCTTTGCGGTCGACCTATTCCTCTTTCAGACTTCATCGCCGCACCTTGTTTTCGACATCTGGTTCAACATTTCTCCCCTTTTAATCCTTTTTCCCACTTTTGGTTAAGCAGTTCACCCAGCTTCTGGTTCACCATTTGCCCCTTTTTACTGAATTTTTCTGCTTTTGTTTAATCATTTCCCTGCTTTGCGGTCGACCTATTCCTCTTTCAGACTTCATCGCCGCGCATTGTTTTCGACATCTGGTTCAACATTTCTCCCCTTTTAATCCTCTTTCCCACTTTTGGTTAAGCAGTTCACCCAACTTCTGGTTAACCATTTGCCCCTTCTTACTGAATTTTTCTGCTTTTGTTTAATCATTTCCCTGCTTTATGGTCAACCTTTTCCCCTTTAGGACTTCGCCGCCGCACTTTGCTTTCGCCTTCTGGTTAATCATTTCACAACATTTTAATCCTTTTTCCCACTTTTGGTTAAACAGTTCACCCAGCTTCTGGTTAACCATTTGCCCCTTTGGGACTTAAGTCTCTGAGCATTCTTTTGGGATTCTGGTTCACCATTTGTCCCTTTTTAAAAGATATTGCTGCTTCTGTTTAATCCTTTCCCTGCTTTGCGGTCAACCTTTTCCTCTTTCAGACTTCATCGCCGCGCATTGTTTTCGACATCTGGTTCAACATTTCTCCCCTTTTAATCCTCTTTCCCACTTTTGGTTAAGCAGTTCACCCAACTTCTGGTTCACCACTTGCCCCTTTTTACTGAATTTTTCTGCTTTTGTTTAATCATTTCCCTGCTTTCCGGTCAACCTTTCCCTCTTTCAGACTTAATCGCCGCACATTGTTGTCGACTTCTGGTTGATCAGTTCACCCCTTTTTTATCCTTTTTCCCACTTTGGGTTAAGCAGTTCACCCAGCTTCTGGTTAACCATTTGCCCCTTTGGCACTTAAGTCTCTGAGCATTCTTTTGGGATTCTGGTAAACCATTTGTCCCTTTTTAAAAAATGCTGCTGCTTTTGTTTAATGCTTGCCCTGCTTTGCGGTCGATCATTTCACCCCTTTTAATCCATTTTTGCCACTTTGGGTTAAACAGTTCACACAACTTCTGGTTCACCATTTCACATTTCGGAACTTTTATTCCCACCATTACTTTGGGCTTCTGGTTCATCATTTCACGCTGTTTTACAAATCTTTGCCGCTTCACTTTTAATCCACAAACCGTGGCTCGCTTTCGGGTGGGGGGGGGGGTAGCGGGTTTGGGCCGGGCACTCGACATCCCGGTGTGCGACCGGGTTCGTTCTGGTACCGCTCGGTGCCCCTCGTCCTGCTCTTGCCGCGGAAGCAAACCAGACGACCGTCGGTCTCACGCCCGAGGGGAGAGGAGGCGGAAAGCGGTTTGCAGCCTTTCGCTGTACCTCCGGCGGGCAGCGCCGCACCTCCGAGTGCTCGGTACCGTTCGCTGCACCTCGTCCGGCCGCACGCAGCGAGCCAAACCCGGAGGAAATCGGCCTGTGCCTTCTCGAGATATGGGCCTCCGGGTGGGACGGACAAACCGGGGCCCCGAGCTCGCTTTCGGCGGCCCGGCACTCGACTTCCCGGTGTCCGAACGTGATCCTTCCGGTACCCTTCGGTGCCCCTTGCCCGACTCTAGCTCCCGTGCTGAAGCGGAGTCGGTCGGCCTGACGGCCTGCCGAGTTAACCAGCGGAAAGCGGTGCGCAGCCTTTCGCTTGCAGCTCCGGCGGGCAGCGCCGCACCTCCGGCTGCTCAGTGCCGTCCGCTGCTCCCCTTCCGGCTGCACGCAGCGAACCATACCCGGAGGAAATCGGCCTCGGCCTTCCGGAGATATGGGCCTGCGAGTGGGACCAATAAATCGGTGCACATTTCCGGCTCGGTTTCCGGCCTCGGCACTATCAGTTCACGCCGTCCGACCGACGTCGTTCTGGCACGGTTCCGTTGCTCCTTGATCCGGTCCAGCCACGGTAATCAGCCGAAGATGGTGGGGGGGACACATTGCCCGCCGAGTTAGCCGGAGGAAATCGGCCTCGGACTTCCTCAGATATCAGCCTCCGGGTGGGACAGACAAACCGGGGACCCGAGCACGCTTTCGGCGGCCCGCTGGTCGACTTCCCGGTGTGCGACCGGGTTCGTTCCGGTACCGTTCGCTGCCCCTCGTCCTGCTCTAGCCGCGGAAACAAACCCGACGACCGTCGGTCTCACGCCCGCGGAGGGAGGTGGCGGAAAGTGGTTTGCAGCCTTTCGCTGTACCTCCGGCGGGCAGCGCCCGACCTCCGAGTGCTCGGTACCGTCCGCTGCGCCTGGTCCGGCCGCACACAACGAGCCATACCCGGTGGAAATCGGCCTGTGCCTTCCAGAGATATGGGCCTCCGGGTGGGACGGACAAACCGGGGCCCCGTGCTCGCTTTCGGCGGCCCGCTAGTCGACTTCCCGGTGTGCGACCGGGTTCCTTCCGGTACCGTTCGCTGCCCCTCGTCCTGCTCTAGCCGCGGAAACAAACCCGACGACCGTCGGTCTCACGCCCGCGGAGGGAGGCGGCGGAAAGTGGTTTGCAGCCTTTCGCTGTACCTCCGGCGGGCAGCGCCCGACCTCCGAGTGCTCGGTACCGTCCGCTGCGCCTGGTCCGGCCGCACACAACGAGCCATACCCGGTGGAAATCGGCCTGTGTCTTCCGGAGATATGGGCCTCCGGGTGGGACGGACAAACCGGGGCCCCGAGCGGTGGCACCCTGCTCGCTTTCGGCGGCCCGGCACTCGACTTCCCGGTGTGCGAACGTCATCGTTCCGGTACCCTTCGGTGCCCCTTGCCCCACTCTAGCTCCGGTGCTAAAGCGGAGTCGGTCGGTCTCACGGACGCCGAGTTAGCAGGCGGAAAGCGGTGCGCAGCCTTTCGCTGTCACTCCGGCGGGCAGCACCGCACCTCCGAGTGCTCGGTACCGAACGCTGCGCCGCCTCCTGCCGCACGCAACGAGCCATACCCGCAGGAAATCGGCCTCGGCGTTCCGGAGTTATCCGCCTCCGAGTGGGCCTGACCAAGCGGGGTGAACTGGAAATCATTAACCAACGTACTTCCATGTTTTCACCCGCAGAGGGCAGCACTCTCTTCTCCGTTTTAAACTGGGCCGACCCGGCTCCGTTTCGAGACCCGGCACTCGACTTCCCGGTGTGCGACCGGGTTCGTTCCGGTACCGTTCGCTGCCCCTCGTCCTGCTCTAGCCGCGGAACTAAACCCGACGACCGTCGGTCTCACGCCCGCGGAGGGAGGCGGCGGAAAGTGGTTTGCAGCCTTTCGCTGTACCTCCGGCGGGCAGCGCCCGACCTCCGAGTGCTCGGTACCGTCCGCTGCGCCTGGTCCGGCCGCACACAACGAGCCATACCCGGTGGAAATCGGCCTGTGCCTTCCGGAGATATGGGCCTCCGGGTGGGACGGACAAACCGGGGCCCCGAGCTCGCTTTCGGCGGCCCGCTAGTCGACTTCCCGGTGTGCGACCGGGTTCCTTCCAGTACCGTTCGCTGCCCCTCGTCCTGCTCTAGCCGCGGAACCAAACCCGACGACCGTCGGTCTCACGCCCGCGGAGGGAGGCGGCGGAAAGTGGTTTGCAGCCTTTCGCTGTACCTCCGGCGGGCAGCGCCGGACCTCCGAGTGCTCGGTACCGTCCGCTGCGCCTGGTCCGGCCGCACGCAACGAGCCATACCCGGAGGAAATCGGCCTGTGCCTTCCGGAGATATGGGCCTCCGGGTGGGACGGACAAACCGGGGCCCCGAGCGGTGGCACCCTGCTCGCTTTCAGCGGCCCGGCACTCGACTTCCCGGTATGCGAACGTGATCGTTCCGGTACCCTTCGGTGCCCCTTGCCCCACTCTAGCTCCGGTGCTAAAGCGGAGTCGGTCGGTCTCACGGACGCCGAGTTACCAGGCGGAAAGCGGTGCGCAGCCTTTCGCTGTCACTCCGGCGGGCAGCACCGCATCTCCGAGTGCTCGGTACCGTACGCTGCGCCGCCTCCTGCCGCACGCAACGAGCCATACCCGGAGGAAATCGGCCTCGGCGTTCCGGAGTTATCCGCCTCCGAGTGGGCCTGACCAAGCGGGGTGAACTGGAAATCATTAACCAACGTACTTCCAGGTTTTCACCCGCAGAGGGCAGCACTCTATTCTCCGTTTTAAATTGGGCTGACCCGGCTCCGTTTCGAGACCCGGCACTCGACTTCCCGGTGTGCGAACGTGATCGTTCCGGTACCCAACCGTGCCCCTTGCCCCACTCTAGCTCCGGCGGTAAAGCGAAGTCGGTCGGTCTCACGGACGCCGAGTTAGCAGGCGGAAAGCGGTGCGCAGCCTTTCGCTGTCACTCCGGCGGGCAGCATCGCACCTCCCAGTGCTCTGTACCGTACGCTGCGCCTCCTCCTGCCGCACGCAACGAGCCATACCCGGAGGAAATCGGCCTCGGCCTTCCTGAGATATCAGCCTCCGAGTGGGCCCGAAGAGTCGGTGGCACCCTGCTCGCTTTCAGCGGCCCGGCACTCGACTTCCCCGTGTGCGAACGTCATCCTTCCGGTACTCAACCGTGCCCCTTGCCCCACTCTAGCTCCGGCGATAAAGCGGAGTCGGTCGGTCTCACGGACGCCGAGTTACCAGGCGGAAAGCGGTGCGCAGCCTTTCGCTGTCACTCCGGCGGGCAGCACCGCACCTCCCAGTGCTCGGTACCGTACGCTGCGCCTCCTCCTGCCGCACGCAACGAGCCATACCCGGAGGAAATCGGCCTCGGCCT
>NW_027139900.1:50000-60000 GCF_035084215.1 Heptranchias perlo | reverse complement strand
TTCAAGATACATGCACACACTCAGCCCTCCAGCTCTAAAAGGGTGACGTGTTTTGGTGCTCAGTTGCTAGAGAAATCTCGTGTTCAGCTACCAGAACGGGACTTGCTGTGCACATTCCCGCTCCACTCGAGACGGCAGACACCCAGGCTCTGGAGCTTGAATCGGACCTCTGTTAGACAACACAGGTGGACTTCTCGGCCTCACAAGAGAGCAATACGCCAGCGGGTGAACAGGAGAGTCGTGCCGACAAAACCCACTGACTTTTAAAACTGTCCGTCTGCCACTTGGGACAGAGAGAGGAACCTGACGAGCCTGAACACCAGCCTTGGCTGGACCGCTCGGGCCCTCCCATGTCGGACGCGAGTCGCCAAATCGATCGGAAGAGAGTACCGATTCCTCTCAAAAAGTCTGCGTGCCCGTTATTATAAAAGCAGCCCACCGGCCGCGGTGCCTTGCCCACAAACACACTTGGTGTCTGGGGTGATTCAGAGCCGCCGCGGCTCGAAAGTGTCAACCTGTTTTAAAAGTCATCGCTATGCCGGCACAGGTGACTTTCAAGTTAAAGAGTTCTCTTTATTGGCTTTCAAAAAAATCTGCAAAGTGTCACAGAGATTTTGAGAAACTCTTTTTTTTCTTTATATTATTATAATATAATATAATGTGTATATGTTTTCGAAAAGCATCCACCAGCAATCCATGGTGAGCCTCTCTCTGCTGGCAAGCTCCTCCTGCCTGAGCCCGACGCTGTCGAGGCTCAACACGATTTCAGACTGACAAAGAGTTCGAAAATTGCCGCCTGATGTAGCTTTAAATGCTGACAGGTGACTTCCGAGTGCTCTTGTAAAGGTCTCCGCTTTGAAATTGAGAGCCTTTTGCCAAGTGTCACTTTTTCAGGCACTCTTAAAGTGCACCTGGGCTGTCAGAGAAAGCTCTGAAAATCGTGTTCTCGAAAATCTCCGGGTACCCGACCAATCCCTAGGTGCCCGAATGACAAGTGTCAATTCGGCAGGACGGCCTCCCACCTCCGGCCGCAGATGCGTCACTAAATCCCCGCAACGGGGGCTTTCTCATTTCGGCATAGGGGCTTCCGCGGCCAACTCATTAACCTGTGCTCGGACTTTTTGTGCCACAAGTGCAAGGGACCGTTTGCCGGCAGCTACTCGCACCCCCCCGCCCAGGGGGGGAATCCTCTGACCGGAGATCCGAAACGCCGGCCGAATCCATCCCCGTCGGACTTCCGAAGGGGTTCCCTCGACCGACTGACTTCCGAACTCCTTTCTGGGCTTAAACGGGTGGAATTCGGACCCTCTCGCAAGGGAGCCGAAGCCCGCCAGCCCCGGGAGGCCTCGGGGCCGCCGTTTTCAAGCCCGACCAAAAAACCCGAAAAATGGGGAAAAATGGGAAAAATTCCCACTCCCAAAAGGCTTAAAAGTCGGTTGGGCGGCAGCCCGGGTCGGTCTCTGCAGACCTGGAGGCGCTAGACACAAGTCTGGTAAACAGGCTAAGTCTCGACATGCCACCTCTTACTATCCTGCAGGTACCCCGCCAATCCCCCCGGAACCGGCTGGCAATTGGCGAATCAGCGGGACGAATTTGAATTCGTGACCGACTCTCTGACACCGAATCGCCGCAAACGCGTTTCGATTTTTCGGCTTCGGTACCTCCCATCAGACTTTGACTGGCCATATCTCCGGACTCACGTGTCGCAGCCGGGACCTTCAGGTACCGTTCGACGCGTCTAACCCTGCCCCGTCGAATGGCGCCCCTCGCGGTGTGGTCCGATTTCCGCATTTTGGTCAGATTTGCCTCCAAAGTTTTCAGATTGAGTTGACGAATGCCCCCTACGGGGTAACCTCTTGCCCTTTCGGACATGGTCCCTGTGACTTAATTTCCGCCTTTTGCTCAATCGTTTCCCCATTTATAATTAATTTTAAAAATCGGGTTACTCAGTTCTGGTTTACCAGTTCCCTCTTCGGACTTAGTTTTTGGTTAATCATTTCCGGTTCACCAGTTCCCGTTTTGGACTTAGTCTCTGCGGGCCGTTTCTCATCTTTTGGTTCATCAGTTCCCCTCTTTTAATAATTTTTTGGCTGCTTTCGTTTGATCATTTCCCTGCCTTCTGGGTGACTTTTGCCCCTTAGGACTTCATCGCCGCACATTATTTTCGACTTCTGGTTGATCATTTCACCCCTTTTAATCATTTTTGCAACTTTTGGTTAACCATTTCACCCAGCTTCTGGTTAACCATTTCCCCTTTGGGACTTAGTCTCTGAGCATTCTTTTGGGATTCTGGTTAATCATTTGCCAATTTTTAAAAAATGTTGCCGCTTTTGTTTAATGCTTTCTGGTCAACCTTTCCCTCTTTCAGACTTCACCGCGGCACATTGCTTTAGCCTCCTGGTTAATCATTTCACCCCTTTTAATCATTTTTGCAACTTTTGGTTAACCATTTCCCCCAGCTTCTGGTTAACCATTTCCCCTTTGGGACTTGGTCTCTGAGCATTCTTTTGGGATTCTGGTTAATCATTTGCCAATTTTTTAAAAATGTTGCCACTTTTGTTTAATGCTTTCTGGTCAACCTTTCCCTCTTTCAGACTTCACCGCGGCACATTGCTTCAGCCTCCTGGTTAATCATTTCACCCCTTTTAATCATTTTTGCAACTTTTGGTTAACCATTTCCCCCAGCTTCTGGTTAACCATTTCCCCTTTGGGACTCAGTCTCTGAGCATTCTTTTGGGATTCTGGTTAATCATTTGCCACTTTTTTAAAAATGTTGCCGCTTTTGTTTAATGCTTTCTGGTCAACCTTTCCCTCTTTCAGACTTCACCGCGGCACATTGCTTTAGCCTCCTGGTTAATCATTTCACCCCTTTTAATCATTTTTGCAACTTTTGGTTAACCATTTCCCCCAGCTTCTGGTTAACCATTTCCCCTTTGGGACTTAGTCTCTGAGCATTCTTTTGGGATTCTGGTTAATCATTTGCCAATTTTTAAAAAATGTTGCCGCTTTTGTTTAATGCTTTCTGGTCAACCTTTCCCTCTTTCAGACTTCACCGCGGCACATTGCTTTAGCCTCCTGGTTAATCATTTCACCCCTTTTAATCATTTTTGCAACTTTTGGTTAACCATTTCCCCCAGCTTCTGGTTAACCATTTCCCCTTTGGGACTTAGTCTCTGAGCATTCTTTTGGGATTCTGGTTAATCATTTGCCAATTTTTAAAAAATGTTGCCGCTTTTGTTTAATGCTTTCCCTGCTTTGTGGTCAAACTTTTCCCCTTTAGGACTTCATCGCCGCACATTATTTTCGAATTCTGGTTAATCATTTCACCCCTTTTAATCATTTTTGCAACTTTTGGTTAACCATTTCCCCCAGCTTCTGGTTAACCATTTCCCCTATGGGACTTAGTCTCTGAGCATTCTTTTGGGATTCTGGTTAATCATTTGCCAATTTTTAAAAAATGTTGCCGCTTTTGTTTAATGCTTTCTGGTCAACCTTTCCCTCTTTCAGACTTCACCGCGGCACATTGCTTTAGCCTCCTGGTTAATCATTTCACCCCTTTTAATCATTTTTGCAACTTTTGGTTAACCATTTCCCCCAGCTTCTGGTTAACCATTTCCCCTTTGGGACTTAGTCTCTGAGCATTCTTTTGGGATTCTGGTTAATCATTTGCCACTTTTTTAAAAATGTTGCCGCTTTTGTTTAATCGTTTCCCTGCTATGTGGTCAACCTTTTCCCCTTTCAGACTTCATCGCCGCGCATTGTTGTCGACTTCTGGTTAATCATTTTTCCCCTTTAAATCTTTTTTTGCCACTTTCGGTTAACCATTTCACCCAGCTTCTGGTTAACCATTTGCCCCATTATACTGAATTTTTCCGCTTTGGTTTAATCATTTCCCTGCTTTCTTGTCAACCTTTTCCCCTTTTGGACTTCGCCGCCGCACTTTGCTTTTGCCTTCTGGTTAAACATTTCTCCCCTTTTAATCCTTTTTCCCACTTTTGGTTCACCAGTTCACCCAGCTTCTGGTTAACCATTTCCCCTTTGGGACTTAAGTCTCTGAGCATTCTTTTGGGATTCTGGTTAACCATTTGCCACTTTTTTAAAAATGTTGCCGCTTTTGTTTAATGCTTTCCCTGCTTTCTGGTCAACCTTTTCCCCTTACGACTTCGCCGCCGCACTTTGCTTTCGCCTTCTGGTTAATCATTTCACCCCTTTTAATCCTTTTTCCCACTTTGGGTTGGACAGTTCACCCAGCTACTGGTTAACCATTTCCCCTTTGGGACTTAAGTCTCTGAGCATTCTTTTGTGATTCTGGTTCACCATTTGTCCCTTTTTAAAAGATATTGCTGCTTTTGATTAAACCTTTCCCTGCTTTGCGGTCGACCTATTCCTCTTTCAGACTTCATCGCCGCACCTTGTTTTCGACATCTGGTTCAACATTTCTCCCCTTTTAATCCTTTTTCCCACTTTTGGTTAAGCAGTTCACCCAGCTTCTGGTTCACCATTTGCCCCTTTTTACTGAATTTTTCTGCTTTTGTTTAATCATTTCCCTGCTTTGCGGTCGACCTATTCCTCTTTCAGACTTCATCGCCGCGCATTGTTTTCGACATCTGGTTCAACATTTCTCCCCTTTTAATCCTCTTTCCCACTTTTGGTTAAGCAGTTCACCCAACTTCTGGTTAACCATTTGCCCCTTCTTACTGAATTTTTCTGCTTTTGTTTAATCATTTCCCTGCTTTATGGTCAACCTTTTCCCCTTTAGGACTTCGCCGCCGCACTTTGCTTTCGCCTTCTGGTTAATCATTTCACAACATTTTAATCCTTTTTCCCACTTTTGGTTAAACAGTTCACCCAGCTTCTGGTTAACCATTTGCCCCTTTGGGACTTAAGTCTCTGAGCATTCTTTTGGGATTCTGGTTCACCATTTGTCCCTTTTTAAAAGATATTGCTGCTTCTGTTTAATCCTTTCCCTGCTTTGCGGTCAACCTTTTCCTCTTTCAGACTTCATCGCCGCGCATTGTTTTCGACATCTGGTTCAACATTTCTCCCCTTTTAATCCTCTTTCCCACTTTTGGTTAAGCAGTTCACCCAACTTCTGGTTCACCACTTGCCCCTTTTTACTGAATTTTTCTGCTTTTGTTTAATCATTTCCCTGCTTTCCGGTCAACCTTTCCCTCTTTCAGACTTAATCGCCGCACATTGTTGTCGACTTCTGGTTGATCAGTTCACCCCTTTTTTATCCTTTTTCCCACTTTGGGTTAAGCAGTTCACCCAGCTTCTGGTTAACCATTTGCCCCTTTGGCACTTAAGTCTCTGAGCATTCTTTTGGGATTCTGGTAAACCATTTGTCCCTTTTTAAAAAATGCTGCTGCTTTTGTTTAATGCTTGCCCTGCTTTGCGGTCGATCATTTCACCCCTTTTAATCCATTTTTGCCACTTTGGGTTAAACAGTTCACACAACTTCTGGTTCACCATTTCACATTTCGGAACTTTTATTCCCACCATTACTTTGGGCTTCTGGTTCATCATTTCACGCTGTTTTACAAATCTTTGCCGCTTCACTTTTAATCCACAAACCGGGGCTCGCTTTCGGGTGGGGGGGGGGGGGGTAGCGGGTTTGGGCCGGGCACTCCACATCCCGGTGTGCGACCGGGTTCGTTCTGGTACCGCTCGGTGCCCCTCGTCCTGCTCTTGCCGCGGAAGCAAACCAGACGACCGTCGGTCTCACGCCCGAGGGGAGAGGAGGCGGAAAGCGGTTTGCAGCCTTTCGCTGTACCTCCGGCGGGCAGCGCCGCACCTCCGAGTGCTCGGTACCGTTCGCTGCGCCTCGTCCGGCCGCACGCAGCGAGCCAAACCCGGAGGAAATCGGCCTGTGCCTTCTCGAGATATGGGCCTCCGGGTGGGACGGACAAACCGGGGCCCCGAGCTCGCTTTCGGCGGCCCGGCACTCGACTTCCCGGTGTCCGAACGTGATCCTTCCGGTACCCTTCGGTGCCCCTTGCCCGACTCCAGCTCCCGTGCTGAAGCGGAGTCGGTCGGCCTGACGGCCGCCGAGTTAGCCAGCGGAAAGCGGTGCGCAGCCTTTCGCTTGCAGCTCCGGCGGGCAGCGCCGCACCTCCGGCTGCTCAGTGCCGTCCGCTGCTCCCCTTCCGGCTGCACGCAGCGAACCATACCCGGAGGAAATCGGCCTCGGCCTTCCGGAGATATGGGCCTGCGAGTGGGACCAATAAATCGGTGCACATTTCCGGCTCGGTTTCCGGCCTCGGCACTATCAGTTCACGCCGTCCGACCGACGTCGTTCTGGCACGGTTCCGTTGCTCCTTGATCCGGTCCAGCCACGGTAATCAGCCGAAGATGGTGGGGGGGGGGGACACATTGCCCGCCGAGTTAGCCGGAGGAAATCGGCCTCGGACTTCCTCAGATATCAGCCTCCGGGTGGGACAGACAAACCGGGGACCCGAGCACGCTTTCGGCGGCCCGCTGGTCGACTTCCCGGTGTGCGACCGGGTTCGTTCCGGTACCGTTCGCTGCCCCTCGTCCTGCTCTAGCCGCGGAAACAAACCCGACGACCGTCGGTCTCACGCCCGCGGAGGGAGGTGGCGGAAAGTGGTTTGCAGCCTTTCGCTGTACCTCCGGCGGGCAGCGCCCGACCTCCGAGTGCTCGGTACCGTCCGCTGCGCCTGGTCCTGCCGCACACAACGAGCCATACCCGGTGGAAATCGGCCTGTGCCTTCCAGAGATATGGGCCTCCGGGTGGGACGGACAAACCGGGGCCCCGTGCTCGCTTTCGGCGGCCCGCTAGTCGACTTCCCGGTGTGCGACCGGGTTCGTTCCGGTACCGTTCGCTGCCCCTCGTCCTGCTCTAGCCGCGGAAACAAACCCGACGACCGTCGGTCTCACGCCCGCGGAGGGAGGCGGCGGAAAGTGGTTTGCAGCCTTTCGCTGTACCTCCGGCGGGCAGCGCCCGACCTCCGAGTGCTCGGTACCGTCCGCTGCGCCTGGTCCGGCCGCACACAACGAGCCATACCCGGTGGAAATCGGCCTGTGCCTTCCGGAGATATGGGCCTCCGGGTGGGACGGACAAACCGGGGCCCCGAGCTCGCTTTCGGCGGCCCGCTAGTCGACTTCCCGGTGTGCGAACGTCATCCTTCCGGTACTCAACCGTGCCCCTTGCCCCACTCTAGCTCCGGCGGTAAAGCGGAGTCGGTCGGTCTCACGGACGCCGAGTTAGCAGGCGGAAAGCGGTGCGCAGCCTTTCGCTGTCACTCCGGCGGGCAGCATCGCACCTCCCAGTGCTCGGTACCGTCCGCTGCGCCTGGTCCGGCCGCACACAACGAGCCATACCCGGAGGAAATCGGCCTGTGCCTTCCGGAGATATGGGCCTCCGGGTGGGACGGACAAACCGGGGCCCCGAGCGGTGGCACCCTGCTCGCTTTCAGCGGCCCGTCACTCGACTTCCCGGTATGCGAACGTGATCGTTCCGGTACCCTTCGGTGCCCCTTGCCCCACTCTAGCTCCGGTGCTAAAGCGGAGTCGGTCGGTCTCACGGACGCCGAGTTACCAGGCGGAAAGCGGTGCGCAGCCTTTCGCTGTCACTCCGGCGGGCAGCACCGCATCTCCGAGTGCTCGGTACCGTACGCTGCGCCGCCTCCTGCCGCACGCAACGAGCCATACCCGGAGGAAATCGGCCTCGGCGTTCCGGAGTTATCCGCCTCCGAGTGGGCCTGACCAAGCGGGGTGAACTGGAAATCATTAACCAACGTACTTCCAGGTTTTCACCCGCAGAGGGCAGCACTCTCTTCTCCGTTTTAAACTGGGCCGACCCGGCTCCGTTTCGAGACCCGGCACTCGACTTCCCGGTGTGCGACCGGGTTCGTTCCAGTACCGTTCGCTGCCCCTCGTCCTGCTCGAGCCGGGGAACCAAACCCGACGACCGTCGGTCTCACGCCCGCGGAGGGAGGCGGCGGAAAGTGGTTTGCAGCCTTTCGCTGTACCTCCGGCGGACAGCGCCCGACCTCCGAGTGCTCGGTACCGTCCGCTGCGCCTGGTCCGGCCGCACACAACGAGCCATACCCGGTGGAAATCGGCCTGTGCCTTCCGGAGATATGGGCCTCCGGGTGGGACGGACAAACCGGGGCACCGAGCTCGCTTTCAGCGGCCCGGCACTCGACTTCCCGGTGTGCGAACGTCATCCTTCCGGTACTCAACCGTGCCCCTTGCCCCACTCTAGCTCCGGCGGTAAAGCGAAGTCGGTCGGTCTCACGGACGCCGAGTTAGCAGGCGGAAAGCGGTGCGCAGCCTTTCGCTGTCACTCCGGCGGGCTGCACCGCATCTCCGAGTGCTCGGTACCGTACGCTGCGCCGCCTCCTGCCGCACGCAACGAGCCATACCCGGAGGAAATCGGCCTCGGCGTTCCGGAGTTATCCGCCTCCGAGTGGGCCTGACCAAGCGGGGTGAACTGGAAATCATTAACCAACGTACTTCCAGGTTTTCACCCGCAGAGGGCAGCACTCTATTCTCCGTTTTAAATTGGGCCGACCCGGCTCCGTTTCGAGACCCGGCACTCGACTTCCCGGTGTGCGAACGTGATCGTTCCGGTACCCAACCGTGCCCCTTGCCCCACTCTAGCTCCGGCGGTAAAGCGAAGTCGGTCGGTCTCACGGACGCCGAGTTAGCAGGCGGAAAGCGGTGCGCAGCCTTTCGCTGTCACTCCGGCAGGCAGCATCGCACCTCCCAGTGCTCGGTACCGTACGCTGCGCCGCCTCCTGCCGCACGCAACGAGCCATACCCGGAGGAAATCGGCCTCGGCCTTCCTGAGATATCAGCCTCCGAGTGGGCCCGACGAGTCGGTGGCACCCTGCTCGCTTTCAGCGGCCCGGCACTCGACTTCCCGGTGTGCGAACGTCATCCTTCCGGTACTCAACCGTGCCCCTTGCCCCACTCTAGCTCCGGCGGTAAAGCGGAGTCGGTCGGTCTCACGGACGCCGAGTTAGCAGGCGGAAAGCGGTGCGCAGCCTTTCGCTGTCACTCCGGCGGGCAGCATCGCACCTCCCAGTGCTCGGTACCGTCCGCTGCGCCTGGTCCGGCCGCACACAACGAGCCATACCCGGTGGACATCGGCCTGTGCCTTCCGGAGATATGGGCCTCCGGGTGGGACGGACAAACCGGGGCCCCGAGCGGTGGCACCCTGCTCGCTTTCAGCGGCCCGGCACTCGACTTCCCGGTGTGCGAACGTCATCGTTCCGGTACCCGACGGTGCCCCTTGCCCGACTCTAGCTCCGGTGCTAAAGCGGAGTCGGTCGGTCTCACGGACGCCGAGTTACCAGGCGGAAAGCGGTGCGCAGCCTTTCGCTGTCACTCCGGCGGGCAGCACCGCACCTCCGAGTGCTCGGTACCGTACGCTGCGCCGCCTCCTGCCGCACGCAACGAGCCATACCCGGAGGAAATCGGCCTCGGCGTTCCGGAGTTATCCGCCTCTGAGTGGGCCTGACCAAGCGGGGTGAACTGGAAATCATTAACCAACGTACTTCCAGGTTTTCACCCGCAGAGGGCAGCACTCTATTCTCCGTTTTAAACTGGGCCGACCCGGCTCCGTTTCGAGACCCGGCACTCGACTTCCCGGTGTGCGACCGGGTTCGTTCCGGTACCGTTCGCTGCCCCTCGTCCTGCTCTAGCCGCGGAAACAAACCCGACGACCGTCGGTCTCACGCCCGCGGAGGGAGGCGGCGGAAAGTGGTTTGCAGCCTTTCGCTGTACCTCCGGCGGGCAGCGCCCGACCTCCGAGTGCTCGGTACCGTCCGCTGCGCCTGGTCCGGCCGCACACAACGAGCCATACCCGGAGGAAATCGGCCTGTGCCTTCCGGAGATATGGGCCTCCGGGTGGGACGGACAAACCGGGGCCCCGAGCGGTGGCACCCTGCTCGCTTTCAGCGGCCCGGCACTCGACTTCCCGGTATGCGAACGTGATCGTTCCGGTACCCAAACGTGCCCCTTGCCCCACTCT
>NW_027139900.1:27500-37500 GCF_035084215.1 Heptranchias perlo | reverse complement strand
TGTGGTCCGATTTCCGCATTTTGGTCAGATTTGCCTCCAAATTTTTCAGATTGAGTTGACGAATGCCCCCTACGGGGTAACCTCTTGCCCTTTCGGACATGGTCCCTGTGACTTAATTTCCGCCTTTTGCTCAATCGTTTCCCCATTTATAATTAATTTTAAAAATCGGGTTACTCAGTTCTGGTTTACCAGTTCCCTCTTCGGACTTAGTTTTTGGTTAATCATTTCCGGTTCACCAGTTCCCGTTTTGGACTTAGTCTCTGCGGGCCGTTTCTCATCTTTTGGTTCATCAGTTCCCCTCTTTTAATAATTTTTTGGCTGCTTTCGTTTGATCATTTCCCTGCCTTCTGGGTGACTTTTGCCCCTTAGGACTTCATCGCCGCACATTATTTTCGACTTCTGGTTGATCATTTCACCCCTTTTAATCATTTTTGCAACTTTTGGTTAACCATTTCACCCAGCTTCTGGTTAACCATTTCCCCTTTGGGACTTAGTCTCTGAGCATTCTTTTGGGATTCTGGTTAATCATTTGCCAATTTTTAAAAAATGTTGCCGCTTTTGTTTAATGCTTTCTGGTCAACCTTTCCCTCTTTCAGACTTCACCGCGGCACATTGCTTTAGCCTCCTGGTTAATCATTTCACCCCTTTTAATCATTTTTGCAACTTTTGGTTAACCATTTCCCCCAGCTTCTGGTTAACCATTTCCCCTTTGGGACTTGGTCTCTGAGCATTCTTTTGGGATTCTGGTTAATCATTTGCCAATTTTTTAAAAATGTTGCCACTTTTGTTTAATGCTTTCTGGTCAACCTTTCCCTCTTTCAGACTTCACCGCGGCACATTGCTTCAGCCTCCTGGTTAATCATTTCACCCCTTTTAATCATTTTTGCAACTTTTGGTTAACCATTTCCCCCAGCTTCTGGTTAACCATTTCCCCTTTGGGACTTAGTCTCTGAGCATTCTTTTGGGATTCTGGTTAATCATTTGCCAATTTTTAAAAAATGTTGCCACTTTTGTTTAATGCTTTCTGGTCAACCTTTCCCTCTTTCAGACTTCACCGCGGCACATTGCTCCAGCCTCCTGGTTAATCATTTCACCCCTTTTAATCATTTTTGCAACTTTTGGTTAACCATTTCCCCCAGCTTCTGGTTAACCATTTCCCCTTTGGGACTTAGTCTCTGAGCATTCTTTTGGGATTCTGGTTAATCATTTGCCAATTTTTTAAAAATGTTGCCACTTTTGTTTAAT
The DNA here is from genome assembly GCF_035084215.1 of Heptranchias perlo. Lineage (NCBI taxonomy): Eukaryota > Metazoa > Chordata > Chondrichthyes > Hexanchiformes > Hexanchidae > Heptranchias > Heptranchias perlo. The sequence continues at coordinate 36,255 of NW_027139900.1, read as the reverse complement.
GCTTTCTGGTCAACCTTTCCCTCTTTCAGACTTCACCGCGGCACATTGCTTTAGCCTCCTGGTTAATCATTTCACCCCTTTTAATCATTTTTGCAACTTTTGGTTAACCATTTCCCCCAGCTTCTGGTTAACCATTTCCCCTTTGGGACTTAGTCTCTGAGCATTCTTTTGGGATTCTGGTTAATCATTTGCCAATTTTTAAAAAATGTTGCCACTTTTGTTTAATGCTTTCTGGTCAACCTTTCCCTCTTTCAGACTTCACCGCGGCACATTGCTTCAGCCTCCTGGTTAATCATTTCACCCCTTTTAATCATTTTTGCAACTTTTGGTTAACCATTTCCCCCAGCTTCTGGTTAACCATTTCCCCTTTGGGACTTAGTCTCTGAGCATTCTTTTGGGATTCTGGTTAATCATTTGCCAATTTTTAAAAAATGTTGCCGCTTTTGTTTAATGCTTTCTGGTCAACCTTTCCCTCTTTCAGACTTCACCGCGGCACATTGCTTTAGCCTCCTGGTTAATCATTTCACCCCTTTTAATCATTTTTGCAACTTTTGGTTAACCATTTCCCCCAGCTTCTGGTTAACCATTTCCCCTTTGGGACTTGGTCTCTGAGCATTCTTTTGGGATTCTGGTTAATCATTTGCCAATTTTTTAAAAATGTTGCCACTTTTGTTTAATGCTTTCTGGTCAACCTTTCCCTCTTTCAGACTTCACCGCGGCACATTGCTTCAGCCTCCTGGTTAATCATTTCACCCCTTTTAATCATTTTTGCAACTTTTGGTTAACCATTTCCCCCAGCTTCTGGTTAACCATTTCCCCTTTGGGACTTAGTCTCTGAGCATTCTTTTGGGATTCTGGTTAATCATTTGCCAATTTTTAAAAAATGTTGCCACTTTTGTTTAATGCTTTCTGGTCAACCTTTCCCTCTTTCAGACTTCACCGCGGCACATTGCTCCAGCCTCCTGGTTAATCATTTCACCCCTTTTAATCATTTTTGCAACTTTTGGTTAACCATTTCCCCCAGCTTCTGGTTAACCATTTCCCCTTTGGGACTTAGTCTCTGAGCATTCTTTTGGGATTCTGGTTAATCATTTGCCAATTTTTTAAAAATGTTGCCACTTTTGTTTAATGCTTTCTGGTCAACCTTTCCCTCTTTCAGACTTCACCGCGGCACATTGCTTTAGCCTCCTGGTTAATCATTTCACCCCTTTTAATCATTTTTGCAACTTTTGGTTAACCATTTCCCCCAGCTTCTGGTTAACCATTTCCCCTTTGGGACTTAGTCTCTGAGCATTCTTTTGGGATTCTGGTTAATCATTTGCCAATTTTTAAAAAATGTTGCCACTTTTGTTTAATGCTTTCTGGTCAACCTTTGCCTCTTTCAGACTTCCCCGCGGCACATTGCTTCAGCCTCCTGGTTAATCATTTCACCCCTTTTAATCATTTTTGCAACTTTTGGTTAACCATTTCCCCCAGCTTCTGGTTAACCATTTCCCCTTTGGGACTTAGTCTCTGAGCATTCTTTTGGAATTCTGGTTAATCATTTGCCAATTTTTAAAAAATGTTGCCGCTTTTGTTTAATGCTTTCTGGTCAACCTTTCCCTCTTTCAGACTTCACCGCGGCACATTGCTTTAGCCTCCTGGTTAATCATTTCACCCCTTTTAATCATTTTTGCAACTTTTGGTTAACCATTTCCCCCAGCTTCTGGTTAACCATTTCCCCTTTGGGACTTAGTCTCTGAGCATTCTTTTGGGATTCTGGTTAATCATTTGCCACTTTTTAAAAAATGTTGCCGCTTTTGTTTAATGCTTTCTGGTCAACCTTTCCCTCTTTCAGACTTCACCGCGGCACATTGCTTTAGCCTCCTGGTTAATCATTTCACCCCTTTTAATCATTTTTGCAACTTTTGGTTAACCATTTCCCCCAGCTTCTGGTTAACCATTTCCCCTTTGGGACTCAGTCTCTGAGCATTCTTTTGGGATTCTGGTTAATCATTTGCCACTTTTTTAAAAATGTTGCCGCTTTTGTTTAATGCTTTCTGGTCAACCTTTCCCTCTTTCAGACTTCACCGCGGCACATTGCTTTAGCCTCCTGGTTAATCATTTCACCCCTTTTAATCATTTTTGCAACTTTTGGTTAACCATTTCCCCCAGCTTCTGGTTAACCATTTCCCCTTTGGGACTTAGTCTCTGAGCATTCTTTTGGGATTCTGGTTAATCATTTGCCAATTTTTAAAAAATGTTGCCGCTTTTGTTTAATGCTTTCTGGTCAACCTTTCCCTCTTTCAGACTTCACCGCGGCACATTGCTTTAGCCTCCTGGTTAATCATTTCACCCCTTTTAATCATTTTTGCAACTTTTGGTTAACCATTTCCCCCAGCTTCTGGTTAACCATTTCCCCTTTGGGACTTAGTCTCTGAGCATTCTTTTGGGATTCTGGTTAATCATTTGCCAATTTTTAAAAAATGTTGCCGCTTTTGTTTAATGCTTTCCCTGCTTTGTGGTCAAACTTTTCCCCTTTAGGACTTCATCGCCGCACATTATTTTCGAATTCTGGTTAATCATTTCACCCCTTTTAATCATTTTTGCAACTTTTGGTTAACCATTTCCCCCAGCTTCTGGTTAACCATTTCCCCTATGGGACTTAGTCTCTGAGCATTCTTTTGGGATTCTGGTTAATCATTTGCCAATTTTTAAAAAATGTTGCCGCTTTTGTTTAATGCTTTCTGGTCAACCTTTCCCTCTTTCAGACTTCACCGCGGCACATTGCTTTAGCCTCCTGGTTAATCATTTCACCCCTTTTAATCATTTTTGCAACTTTTGGTTAACCATTTCCCCCAGCTTCTGGTTAACCATTTCCCCTTTGGGACTTAGTCTCTGAGCATTCTTTTGGGATTCTGGTTAATCATTTGCCACTTTTTTAAAAATGTTGCCGCTTTTGTTTAATCGTTTCCCTGCTATGTGGTCAACCTTTTCCCCTTTCAGACTTCATCGCCGCGCATTGTTGTCGACTTCTGGTTAATCATTTTTCCCCTTTAAATCTTTTTTTGCCACTTTCGGTTAACCATTTCACCCAGCTTCTGGTTAACCATTTGCCCCATTATACTGAATTTTTCCGCTTTGGTTTAATCATTTCCCTGCTTTCTTGTCAACCTTTTCCCCTTTTGGACTTCGCCGCCGCACTTTGCTTTTGCCTTCTGGTTAAACATTTCTCCCCTTTTAATCCTTTTTCCCACTTTTGGTTCACCAGTTCACCCAGCTTCTGGTTAACCATTTCCCCTTTGGGACTTAAGTCTCTGAGCATTCTTTTGGGATTCTGGTTAACCATTTGCCACTTTTTTAAAAATGTTGCCGCTTTTGTTTAATGCTTTCCCTGCTTTCTGGTCAACCTTTTCCCCTTACGACTTCGCCGCCGCACTTTGCTTTCGCCTTCTGGTTAATCATTTCACCCCTTTTAATCCTTTTTCCCACTTTGGGTTGGACAGTTCACCCAGCTACTGGTTAACCATTTCCCCTTTGGGACTTAAGTCTCTGAGCATTCTTTTGTGATTCTGGTTCACCATTTGTCCCTTTTTAAAAGATATTGCTGCTTTTGATTAAACCTTTCCCTGCTTTGCGGTCGACCTATTCCTCTTTCAGACTTCATCGCCGCACCTTGTTTTCGACATCTGGTTCAACATTTCTCCCCTTTTAATCCTTTTTCCCACTTTTGGTTAAGCAGTTCACCCAGCTTCTGGTTCACCATTTGCCCCTTTTTACTGAATTTTTCTGCTTTTGTTTAATCATTTCCCTGCTTTGCGGTCGACCTATTCCTCTTTCAGACTTCATCGCCGCGCATTGTTTTCGACATCTGGTTCAACATTTCTCCCCTTTTAATCCTCTTTCCCACTTTTGGTTAAGCAGTTCACCCAACTTCTGGTTAACCATTTGCCCCTTCTTACTGAATTTTTCTGCTTTTGTTTAATCATTTCCCTGCTTTATGGTCAACCTTTTCCCCTTTAGGACTTCGCCGCCGCACTTTGCTTTCGCCTTCTGGTTAATCATTTCACAACATTTTAATCCTTTTTCCCACTTTTGGTTAAACAGTTCACCCAGCTTCTGGTTAACCATTTGCCCCTTTGGGACTTAAGTCTCTGAGCATTCTTTTGGGATTCTGGTTCACCATTTGTCCCTTTTTAAAAGATATTGCTGCTTCTGTTTAATCCTTTCCCTGCTTTGCGGTCAACCTTTTCCTCTTTCAGACTTCATCGCCGCGCATTGTTTTCGACATCTGGTTCAACATTTCTCCCCTTTTAATCCTCTTTCCCACTTTTGGTTAAGCAGTTCACCCAACTTCTGGTTCACCACTTGCCCCTTTTTACTGAATTTTTCTGCTTTTGTTTAATCATTTCCCTGCTTTCCGGTCAACCTTTCCCTCTTTCAGACTTAATCGCCGCACATTGTTGTCGACTTCTGGTTGATCAGTTCACCCCTTTTTTATCCTTTTTCCCACTTTGGGTTAAGCAGTTCACCCAGCTTCTGGTTAACCATTTGCCCCTTTGGCACTTAAGTCTCTGAGCATTCTTTTGGGATTCTGGTAAACCATTTGTCCCTTTTTAAAAAATGCTGCTGCTTTTGTTTAATGCTTGCCCTGCTTTGCGGTCGATCATTTCACCCCTTTTAATCCATTTTTGCCACTTTGGGTTAAACAGTTCACACAACTTCTGGTTCACCATTTCACATTTCGGAACTTTTATTCCCACCATTACTTTGGGCTTCTGGTTCATCATTTCACGCTGTTTTACAAATCTTTGCCGCTTCACTTTTAATCCACAAACCGTGGCTCGCTTTCGGGTGGGGGGGGGGGGTAGCGGGTTTGGGCCGGGCACTCGACATCCCGGTGTGCGACCGGGTTCGTTCTGGTACCGCTCGGTGCCCCTCGTCCTGCTCTTGCCGCGGAAGCAAACCAGACGACCGTCGGTCTCACGCCCGAGGGGAGAGGAGGCGGAAAGCGGTTTGCAGCCTTTCGCTGTACCTCCGGCGGGCAGCGCCGCACCTCCGAGTGCTCGGTACCGTTCGCTGCACCTCGTCCGGCCGCACGCAGCGAGCCAAACCCGGAGGAAATCGGCCTGTGCCTTCTCGAGATATGGGCCTCCGGGTGGGACGGACAAACCGGGGCCCCGAGCTCGCTTTCGGCGGCCCGGCACTCGACTTCCCGGTGTCCGAACGTGATCCTTCCGGTACCCTTCGGTGCCCCTTGCCCGACTCTAGCTCCCGTGCTGAAGCGGAGTCGGTCGGCCTGACGGCCTGCCGAGTTAACCAGCGGAAAGCGGTGCGCAGCCTTTCGCTTGCAGCTCCGGCGGGCAGCGCCGCACCTCCGGCTGCTCAGTGCCGTCCGCTGCTCCCCTTCCGGCTGCACGCAGCGAACCATACCCGGAGGAAATCGGCCTCGGCCTTCCGGAGATATGGGCCTGCGAGTGGGACCAATAAATCGGTGCACATTTCCGGCTCGGTTTCCGGCCTCGGCACTATCAGTTCACGCCGTCCGACCGACGTCGTTCTGGCACGGTTCCGTTGCTCCTTGATCCGGTCCAGCCACGGTAATCAGCCGAAGATGGTGGGGGGGACACATTGCCCGCCGAGTTAGCCGGAGGAAATCGGCCTCGGACTTCCTCAGATATCAGCCTCCGGGTGGGACAGACAAACCGGGGACCCGAGCACGCTTTCGGCGGCCCGCTGGTCGACTTCCCGGTGTGCGACCGGGTTCGTTCCGGTACCGTTCGCTGCCCCTCGTCCTGCTCTAGCCGCGGAAACAAACCCGACGACCGTCGGTCTCACGCCCGCGGAGGGAGGTGGCGGAAAGTGGTTTGCAGCCTTTCGCTGTACCTCCGGCGGGCAGCGCCCGACCTCCGAGTGCTCGGTACCGTCCGCTGCGCCTGGTCCGGCCGCACACAACGAGCCATACCCGGTGGAAATCGGCCTGTGCCTTCCAGAGATATGGGCCTCCGGGTGGGACGGACAAACCGGGGCCCCGTGCTCGCTTTCGGCGGCCCGCTAGTCGACTTCCCGGTGTGCGACCGGGTTCCTTCCGGTACCGTTCGCTGCCCCTCGTCCTGCTCTAGCCGCGGAAACAAACCCGACGACCGTCGGTCTCACGCCCGCGGAGGGAGGCGGCGGAAAGTGGTTTGCAGCCTTTCGCTGTACCTCCGGCGGGCAGCGCCCGACCTCCGAGTGCTCGGTACCGTCCGCTGCGCCTGGTCCGGCCGCACACAACGAGCCATACCCGGTGGAAATCGGCCTGTGTCTTCCGGAGATATGGGCCTCCGGGTGGGACGGACAAACCGGGGCCCCGAGCGGTGGCACCCTGCTCGCTTTCGGCGGCCCGGCACTCGACTTCCCGGTGTGCGAACGTCATCGTTCCGGTACCCTTCGGTGCCCCTTGCCCCACTCTAGCTCCGGTGCTAAAGCGGAGTCGGTCGGTCTCACGGACGCCGAGTTAGCAGGCGGAAAGCGGTGCGCAGCCTTTCGCTGTCACTCCGGCGGGCAGCACCGCACCTCCGAGTGCTCGGTACCGAACGCTGCGCCGCCTCCTGCCGCACGCAACGAGCCATACCCGCAGGAAATCGGCCTCGGCGTTCCGGAGTTATCCGCCTCCGAGTGGGCCTGACCAAGCGGGGTGAACTGGAAATCATTAACCAACGTACTTCCATGTTTTCACCCGCAGAGGGCAGCACTCTCTTCTCCGTTTTAAACTGGGCCGACCCGGCTCCGTTTCGAGACCCGGCACTCGACTTCCCGGTGTGCGACCGGGTTCGTTCCGGTACCGTTCGCTGCCCCTCGTCCTGCTCTAGCCGCGGAACTAAACCCGACGACCGTCGGTCTCACGCCCGCGGAGGGAGGCGGCGGAAAGTGGTTTGCAGCCTTTCGCTGTACCTCCGGCGGGCAGCGCCCGACCTCCGAGTGCTCGGTACCGTCCGCTGCGCCTGGTCCGGCCGCACACAACGAGCCATACCCGGTGGAAATCGGCCTGTGCCTTCCGGAGATATGGGCCTCCGGGTGGGACGGACAAACCGGGGCCCCGAGCTCGCTTTCGGCGGCCCGCTAGTCGACTTCCCGGTGTGCGACCGGGTTCCTTCCAGTACCGTTCGCTGCCCCTCGTCCTGCTCTAGCCGCGGAACCAAACCCGACGACCGTCGGTCTCACGCCCGCGGAGGGAGGCGGCGGAAAGTGGTTTGCAGCCTTTCGCTGTACCTCCGGCGGGCAGCGCCGGACCTCCGAGTGCTCGGTACCGTCCGCTGCGCCTGGTCCGGCCGCACGCAACGAGCCATACCCGGAGGAAATCGGCCTGTGCCTTCCGGAGATATGGGCCTCCGGGTGGGACGGACAAACCGGGGCCCCGAGCGGTGGCACCCTGCTCGCTTTCAGCGGCCCGGCACTCGACTTCCCGGTATGCGAACGTGATCGTTCCGGTACCCTTCGGTGCCCCTTGCCCCACTCTAGCTCCGGTGCTAAAGCGGAGTCGGTCGGTCTCACGGACGCCGAGTTACCAGGCGGAAAGCGGTGCGCAGCCTTTCGCTGTCACTCCGGCGGGCAGCACCGCATCTCCGAGTGCTCGGTACCGTACGCTGCGCCGCCTCCTGCCGCACGCAACGAGCCATACCCGGAGGAAATCGGCCTCGGCGTTCCGGAGTTATCCGCCTCCGAGTGGGCCTGACCAAGCGGGGTGAACTGGAAATCATTAACCAACGTACTTCCAGGTTTTCACCCGCAGAGGGCAGCACTCTATTCTCCGTTTTAAATTGGGCTGACCCGGCTCCGTTTCGAGACCCGGCACTCGACTTCCCGGTGTGCGAACGTGATCGTTCCGGTACCCAACCGTGCCCCTTGCCCCACTCTAGCTCCGGCGGTAAAGCGAAGTCGGTCGGTCTCACGGACGCCGAGTTAGCAGGCGGAAAGCGGTGCGCAGCCTTTCGCTGTCACTCCGGCGGGCAGCATCGCACCTCCCAGTGCTCTGTACCGTACGCTGCGCCTCCTCCTGCCGCACGCAACGAGCCATACCCGGAGGAAATCGGCCTCGGCCTTCCTGAGATATCAGCCTCCGAGTGGGCCCGAAGAGTCGGTGGCACCCTGCTCGCTTTCAGCGGCCCGGCACTCGACTTCCCCGTGTGCGAACGTCATCCTTCCGGTACTCAACCGTGCCCCTTGCCCCACTCTAGCTCCGGCGATAAAGCGGAGTCGGTCGGTCTCACGGACGCCGAGTTACCAGGCGGAAAGCGGTGCGCAGCCTTTCGCTGTCACTCCGGCGGGCAGCACCGCACCTCCCAGTGCTCGGTACCGTACGCTGCGCCTCCTCCTGCCGCACGCAACGAGCCATACCCGGAGGAAATCGGCCTCGGCCTTCCTGAGATATCAGCCTCCAAACGGGCGTCACAAATCAGGGCACATGGTCAGCTGCAAAGCAGCGTCATTACAACCTCTCACTGCACCCCACACGACATTCCGCTTGCCTGCCTGCCGCTGCCTACTCTCACCAGCGAAACAAAGTCAGGATAACACCCCAATGCAAGCAGCTCCCTTCCGGCCAACCAACCCACACCAATCCCCTTGCCTGCCTCCCACAAATTCCACCAGCCAGGCAAAGTCAAAATCAACCCACAATAAACGCACTCCACAACGGCCATCGACCGCTATACACCCCCTTGGGCGACTATTAAGCCCGAGAACACTAACTGTAACCAACCGCAGTGAAAAGTTGAAGTGGCAACTCATTAACCAA
>NW_027139900.1:7500-17500 GCF_035084215.1 Heptranchias perlo | reverse complement strand
CTTCTCGGCCTCACAAGAGAGCAATACGCCAGCGGGTGAACAGGAGAGTCGTGCCGACAAAACCCACTGACTTTTAAAACTGTCCGTCTGCCACTTGGGACAGAGAGAGGAACCTGACGAGCCTGAACACCAGCCTTGGCTGGACCGCTCGGGCCCTCCCATGTCGGACGCGAGTCGCCAAATCGATCGGAAGAGAGTACCGATTCCTCTCAAAAAGTCTGCGTGCCCGTTATTATAAAAGCAGCCCACCGGCCGCGGTGCCTTGCCCACAAACACACTTGGTGTCTGGGGTGATTCAGAGCCGCCGCGGCTCGAAAGTGTCAACCTGTTTTAAAAGTCATCGCTATGCCGGCACAGGTGACTTTCAAGTTAAAGAGTTCTCTTTATTGGCTTTCAAAAAAATCTGCAAAGTGTCACAGAGATTTTGAGAAACTCTTTTTTTTCTTTATATTATTATAATATAATATAATGTGTTTATGTTTTCGAAAAGCATCCACCAGCAATCCATGGTGAGCCTCTCTCTGCTGGCAAGCTCCTCCTGCCTGAGCCCGACGCTGTCGAGGCTCAACACGATTTCAGACTGACAAAGAGTTCGAAAATTGCCGCCTGATGTAGCTTTAAATGCTGACAGGTGACTTCCGAGTGCTCTTGTAAAGGTCTCCGCTTTGAAATTGAGAGCCTTTTGCCAAGTGTCACTTTTTCAGGCACTCTTAAAGTGCACCTGGGCTGTCAGAGAAAGCTCTGAAAATCGTGTTCTCGAAAATCTCCGGGTACCCGACCAATCCCTAGGTGCCCGAATGACAAGTGTCAATTCGGCAGGACGGCCTCCCACCTCCGGCCGCAGATGCGTCACTAAATCCCCGCAACGGGGGCTTTCTCATTTCGGCATAGGGGCTTCCGCGGCCAACTCATTAACCTGTGCTCGGACTTTTTGTGCCACAAGTGCAAGGGACCGTTTGCCGGCAGCTACTCGCACCCCCCCGCCCAGGGGGGGAATCCTCTGACCGGAGATCCGAAACGCCGGCCGAATCCATCCCCGTCGGACTTCCGAAGGGGTTCCCTCGACCGACTGACTTCCGAACTCCTTTCTGGGCTTAAACGGGTGGAATTCGGACCCTCTCGCAAGGGAGCCGAAGCCCGCCAGCCCCGGGAGGCCTCGGGGCCGCCGTTTTCAAGCCCGACCAAAAAACCCGAAAAATGGGGAAAAATGGGAAAAATTCCCACTCCCAAAAGGCTTAAAAGTCGGTTGGGCGGCAGCCCGGGTCGGTCTCTGCAGACCTGGAGGCGCTGGACACAAGTCTGGTAAACAGGCTAAGTCTCGACATGCCACCTCTTACTATCCTGCAGGTACCCCGCCAATCCCCCCGGAACCGGCTGGCAATTGGCGAATCAGCGGGACGAATTTGAATTCGTGACCGACTTTCTGACACCGAATCGCCGCAAACGCGTTTCGATTTTTCGGCTTCGGTACCTCCCATCAGACTTTGACTGGCCATATCTCCGGACTCACGTGTCGCAGCCGGGACCTTCAGGCACCGTTCGACGCGTCTACCCCTGCCCCGTCGAATGGCGCCCCTCGCGGTGTGGTCCGATTTCCGCATTTTGGTCAGATTTGCCTCCAAAATTTTCAGATTGAGTTGACGAATGCCCCCTACGGGGTAACCTCTTGCCCTTTCGGACCTGGTCCCTGTGACTTAATTTCCGCCTTTTGCTCAATCGTTTCCCCATTTATAATTAATTTTAAAAATCTGGTTACTCAGTTCTGGTTTACCAGTTCCCTCTTCGGACTTAGTTTTTGGTTAATCATTTCCGGTTCACCAGTTCCCGTTTTGGACTTAGTCTCTGCGGGCCGTTTCTCATCTTTTGGTTCATCAGTTCCCCTCTTTTAATAATTTTTTGGCTGCTTTCGTTTGATCATTTCCCTGCCTTCTGGGTAACTTTTCCACCTTAGGACTTCATCGCCGCACATTGTTTTCGACTTCTGGTTGATCATTTCACCCCTTTTAATCATTTTTGTAACTTTTGGTTAACCATTTCACCCAGCTTCTGGTTAACCATTTCCCCTTTGGGACTTAGTCTGTGAGCATTCTTTTGGGATTCTGGTTAACCATTTGCCAATTTTTAAAAAATGTTGCCACTTTTGTTTAATGCTTTCTGGTCAACCTTTCCCTCTTTCAGACTTCACCGCGGCACATTGCTTCAGCCTCCTGGTTAATCATTTCACCCCTTTTAATCATTTTTGCAACTTTTGGTTAACCATTTCCCCCAGCTTCTGGTTAACCATTTCCCCTTTGGGACTTGGTCTCTGAGCATTCTTTTGGGATTCTGGTTAATCATTTGCCAATTTTTAAAAAATGTTGCCACTTTTGTTTAATGCTTTCTGGTCAACCTTTCCCTCTTTCAGACTTCACCGCGGCACATTGCTTCAGCCTCCTGGTTAATCATTTCACCCCTTTTAATCATTTTTGCAACTTTTGGTTAACCATTTCCCCCAGCTTCTGGTTAACCATTTCCCCTTTGGGACTTGGTCTCTGAGCATTCTTTTGGGATTCTGGTTAATCATTTGCCACTTTTTTAAAAATGTTGCCACTTTTGTTTAATGCTTTCTGGTCAACCTTTCCCTCTTTCAGACTTCACCGCGGCACATTGCTTCAGCCTCCTGGTTAATCATTTCACCCCTTTTAATCATTTTTGCAACTTTTGGTTAACCATTTCCCCCAGCTTCTGGTTAACCATTTCCCCTTTGGGACTTAGTCTCTGAGCATTCTTTTGGGATTCTGGTTAATCATTTGCCAATTTTTTAAAATGTTGCCACTTTTGTTTAATGCTTTCTGGTCAACCTTTCCCTCTTTCAGACTTCACCGCGGCACATTGCTTTAGCCTCCTGGTTAATCATTTCACCCCTTTTAATCATTTTTGCAACTTTTGGTTAACCATTTCCCCCAGCTTCTGGTTAACCATTTCCCCTTTGGGACTTAGTCTCTGAGCATTCTTTTGGGATTCTGGTTAATCATTTGCCACTTTTTTAAAAATGTTGCCGCTTTTGTTTAATGCTTTCCCTGCTTTGTGGTCAACCTTTTCCCCTTTAGGACTTCACCGCGGCACATTGCTTCAGCCTCCTGGTTAATCATTTCACCCCTTTTAATCATTTTTGCAACTTTTGGTTAACCATTTCCCCCAGCTTCTGGTTAACCATTTCCCCTTTGGACTTGGTCTCTGAGCATTCTTTTGGGATTCTGGTTAATCATTTGCCACTTTTTAAAAAATGTTGCCGCTTTTGTTTAATGCTTTCCCTGCTTTCTGGTCAACCTTTTCCCCTTTAGGACTTCACCGCAGCACATTGCTTTAGCCTCCTGGTTAATCATTTCACCCCTTTTAATCATTTTTGCAACTTTTGGTTAACCATTTCCCCCAGCTTCTGGTTAACCATTTCCCCTTTGGGACTTAGTCTCTGAGCATTCTTTTGGGATTCTGGTTAACCATTTGCCAATTTTTTAAAATGTTGCCACTTTTGTTTAATGCTTCTGGTCAACCTTTCCCTCTTTCAGACTTCACCGCCGCACATAATTTTCGACTTCTGGTGATCATTTCACCCCTTTTAATCATTTTTGCAACTTTTGTTAACCATTTCCCCCAGCTTCTGGTTAACCATTTCCCCTTTGGGACTTAGTCCCTGAGCATTCTTTTGGGATTCTGGTTAATCATTTGCCACTTTTTTAAAAATTTTGCCGCTTTTGTTTAATCGTTTCCCTGCTATGTGGTCAACCTTTTCCCCTTTCAGACTTCATCGCCGCGCATTGTTGTCGACTTCTGGTTAATCATTTTTCCCCTTTAAATCTTTTTTTGCCACTTTTGGTTAACCATTTCACCCAGCTTCTGGTTAACCATTTGCCCCATTTTACTGCATTTTTCCGCTTTGGTTTAATCATTTCCCCTGCTTTCTTGTCAACCTTTTCCCCTTTTGGACTTCGCCGCCGCACTTTGCTTTTGCCTTCTGGTTAAACATTTCTCCCCTTTTTAATCCTTTTTCCCACTTTTGGTTCACCAGTTCACCCAGCTTCTGGTTCACCATTTCCCCTTTGGGACTTAAGTCTCTGAGCATTCTTTTGGGATTCTGGTTAACCATTTGCCACTTTTTAAAAAATGTTGCTGCTTTTGTTTAATGCTTTCCCTGCTTTCTGGTCAACCTTTTCCTCTTTCCGACTTCATCGCCGCACCTTGTTTACGACATCCGGTTAAACATTTCTCCCCTTTCAATCCTTTTTGCCACTTTTGGTTAAGCAGTTCAACCAGCTTCTGGTTAACCATTTGCCCCTTCTTACTGAATTTTTCTGCTTTTGTTTAATCATTTCCCTGCTTTATGGTCAACCTTTTCCCCTTTAGGACTTCGCCGCCGCACTTTGCTTTCGCCTTCTGGTTAATCATTTCACAACATTTTAATCCTTTTTCCCACTTTTGGTTAAACAGTTCACCCAGCTTCTGGTTAACCATTTGCCCCTTTGGGACTTAAGTCTCTGAGCATTATTTTGGGATTCTGGTTAACCATTTGCCACTTTTTAAAAAATGTTGCCGCTTTTGTTTAATCGTTTCCCTGCTTTCTGGTCAACCTTTTCTCCTTTAGGACTTCGCCGCCGCACTTTGCTTTCGCCTTCTGGTTAATCATTTCACCCCTTTTAATCCTTTTTCCCACTTTTTGGTTAAACAGTTCACCCAGCTTCTGGTTAACCATTTGCCCCTTTGGGACTTAAGTCTCTGAGCATTCTTTTGGGATTCTGGTTCACCATTTGTCCCTTTTTAAAAGATATTGCTGCTTCTGTTTAATCCTTTCCCTGCTTTGCGGTCAACCTTTTCCTCTTTCAGACTTCATCGCCGCGCATTGTTTTCGACATCTGGTTCAACATTTCTCCCCTTTTAATCCTCTTTCCCACTTTTGGTTAAGCAGTTCACCCAACTTCTGGTTAACCATTTGCCCCTTTTTACTGAATTTTTCTGCTTTGGTTTAATCATTTCCCTGCTTTATGGTCAACCTTTTCCCCTTTAGGACTTTGACGCGGCACATTGCTTTCGCCTTCTGGTTAATCATTTCACCCCTTTTAATCCTTTTTCCCACTTTTGGTTAAACAGTTCACCCAGCTACTGGTTAACCATTTCCCCTTTGGCACTTAAGTCTCTGAGCATTCTTTTGGGATTCTGGTAAACCATTTGTCCCTTTTTAAAAAATGCTGCTGCTTTTGTTTAATGCTTGCCCTGCTTTGCGGTCGATCATTTCACCCCTTTTAATCCATTTTTGCCACTTTGGGTTAAACAGTTCACACAACTTCTGGTTCACCATTTCACATTTCGGAACTTTTATTCCCACCATTACTTTGGGCTTCTGGTTCATCATTTCACGCTGTTTTACAAATCTTTGCCGCTTCACTTTTAATCCACAAACCGTGGCTCGCTTTCGGGTGGGGGGGGGGTAGCGGGTTTGGGCCGGGCACTCGACATCCCGGTGTGCGACCGGGTTCGTTCTGGTACCGCTCGGTGCCCCTCGTCCTGCTCTTGCCGCGGAAGCAAACCAGACGACCGTCGGTCTCACGCCCGAGGGGAGAGGAGGCGGAAAGCGGTTTGCAGCCTTTCGCTGTACCTCCGGCGGGCAGCGCCGCACCTCCGAGTGCTCGGTACCGTTCGCTGCGCCTCGTCCGGCCGCACGCAGCGAGCCAAACCCGGAGGAAATCGGCCTGTGCCTTCTCGAGATATGGGCCTCCGGGTGGGACGGACAAACCGGGGCCCCGAGCTCGCTTTCGGCGGCCCGGCACTCGACTTCCCGGTGTCCGAACGTGATCCTTCCGGTACCCTTCGGTGCCCCTTGCCCGACTCCAGCTCCCGTGCTGAAGCGGAGTCGGTCGGCCTGACGGCCGCCGAGTTAGCCAGCGGAAAGCGGTGCGCAGCCTTTCGCTTGCAGCTCCGGCGGGCAGCGCCGCACCTCCGGCTGCTCAGTGCCGTCCGCTGCTCCCCTTCCGGCTGCACGCAGCGAACCATACCCGGAGGAAATCGGCCTCGGCCTTCCGGAGATATGGGCCTGCGAGTGGGACCAATAAATCGGTGCACATTTCCGGCTCGGTTTCCGGCCTCGGCACTATCAGTTCACGCCGTCCGACCGACGTCGTTCTGGCACGGTTCCGTTGCTCCTTGATCCGGTCCAGCCACGGTAATCAGCCGAAGATGGTGGGGGGGGGACACATTGCCCGCCGAGTTAGCCGGAGGAAATCGGCCTCGGACTTCCTCAGATATCAGCCTCCGGGTGGGACAGACAAACCGGGGACCCGAGCACGCTTTCGGCGGCCCGCTGGTCGACTTCCCGGTGTGCGACCGGGTTCGTTCCGGTACCGTTCGCTGCCCCTCGTCCTGCTCTAGCCGCGGAGACAAACCCGACGACCGTCGGTCTCACGCCCGCGGAGGGAGGTGGCGGAAAGTGGTTTGCAGCCTTTCGCTGTACCTCCGGCGGGCAGCGCCCGACCTCCGAGTGCTCGGTACCGTCCGCTGCGCCTGGTCCTGCCGCACACAACGAGCCATACCCGGTGGAAATCGGCCTGTGCCTTCCAGAGATATGGGCCTCCGGGTGGGACGGACAAACCGGGGCCCCGTGCTCGCTTTCGGCGGCCCGCTAGTCGACTTCCCGGTGTGCGACCGGGTTCCTTCCGGTACCGTTCGCTGCCCCTCGTCCTGCTCTAGCCGCGGAAACAAACCCGACGACCGTCGGTCTCACGCCCGCGGAGGGAGGCGGCGGAAAGTGGTTTGCAGCCTTTCGCTGTACCTCCGGCGGGCAGCGCCCGACCTCCGAGTGCTCGGTACCGTCCGCTGCGCCTGGTCCGGCCGCACGCAACGAGCCATACCCGGAGGAAATCGGCCTGTGCCTTCCGGAGATATGGGCCTCCGGGTGGGACGGACAAACCGGGGCCCCGAGCGGTGGCACCCTGCTCGCTTTCGGCGGCCCGGCACTCGACTTCCCGGTGTGCGAACGTCATCGTTCCGGTACCCTTCGGTGCCCCTTGCCCCACTCTAGCTCCGGTGCTAAAGCGGAGTCGGTCGGTCTCACGGACGCCGAGTTAGCAGGCGGAAAGGGGTGCGCAGCCTTTCGCTGTCACTCCGGCGGGCAGCACCGCACCTCCGAGTGCTCGGTACCGAACGCTGCGCCTCCTCCTGCCGCACGCAACGAGCCATACCCGGAGGAAATCGGCCTCGGCGTTCCGGAGTTATCCGCCTCCGAGTGGGCCTGACCAAGCGGGGTGAACTGGAAATCATTAACCAACGTACTTCCATGTTTTCACCCGCAGAGGGCAGCACTCTCTTCTCCGTTTTAAACTGGGCCGACCCGGCTCCGTTTCGAGACCCGGCACTCGACTTCCCGGTGTGCGACCGGGTTCGTTCCGGTACCGTTCGCTGCCCCTCGTCCTGCTCTAGCCGCGGAACTAAACCCGACGACCGTCGGTCTCACGCCCGCGGAGGGAGGCGGCGGAAAGTGGTTTGCAGCCTTTCGCTGTACCTCCGGCGGGCAGCGCCCGACCTCCGAGTGCTCGGTACCGTCCGCTGCGCCTGGTCCGGCCGCACACAACGAGCCATACCCGGAGGAAATCGGCCTGTGCCTTCCGGAGATATGGGCCTCCGGGTGGGACGGACAAACCGGGGCCCCGAGCGGTGGCACCCTGCTCGCTTTCGGCGGCCCGGCACTCGACTTCCCGGTGTGCGAACGTCATCGTTCCGGTACCCTTCGGTGCCCCTTGCCCCACTCTAGCTCCGGTGCTAAAGCGGAGTCGGTCGGTCTCACGGACGCCGAGTTAGCAGGCGGAAAGGGGTGCGCAGCCTTTCGCTGTCACTCCGGCGGGCAGCACCGCACCTCCGAGTGCTCGGTACCGAACGCTGCGCCTCCTCCTGCCGCACGCAACGAGCCATACCCGGAGGAAATCGGCCTCGGCGTTCCGGAGTTATCCGCCTCCGAGTGGGCCTGACCAAGCGGGGTGAACTGGAAATCATTAACCAACGTACTTCCATGTTTTCACCCGCAGAGGGCAGCACTCTCTTCTCCGTTTTAAACTGGGCCGACCCGGCTCCGTTTCGAGACCCGGCACTCGACTTCCCGGTGTGCGACCGGGTTCGTTCCGGTACCGTTCGCTGCCCCTCGTCCTGCTCTAGCCGCGGAACTAAACCCGACGACCGTCGGTCTCACGCCCGCGGAGGGAGGCGGCGGAAAGTGGTTTGCAGCCTTTCGCTGTACCTCCGGCGGGCAGCGCCCGACCTCCGAGTGCTCGGTACCGTCCGCTGCGCCTGGTCCGGCCGCACACAACGAGCCATACCCGGTGGAAATCGGCCTGTGCCTTCCGGAGATATGGGCCTCCGGGTGGGACGGACAAACCGGGGCCCCGAGCTCGCTTTCGGCGGCCCGCTAGTCGACTTCCCGGTGTGCGAACGTCATCCTTCCGGTACTCAACCGTGCCCCTTGCCCCACTCTAGCTCCGGCGGTAAAGCGGAGTCGGTCGGTCTCACGGACGCCGAGTTAGCAGGCGGAAAGCGGTGCGCAGCCTTTCGCTGTCACTCCGGCGGGCAGCATCGCACCTCCCAGTGCTCGGTACCGTCCGCTGCGCCTGGTCCGGCCGCACACAACGAGCCATACCCGGAGGAAATCGGCCTGTGCCTTCCGGAGATATGGGCCTCCGGGTGGGACGGACAAACCGGGGCCCCGAGCGGTGGCACCCTGCTCGCTTTCAGCGGCCCGTCACTCGACTTCCCGGTATGCGAACGTGATCGTTCCGGTACCCTTCGGTGCCCCTTGCCCCACTCTAGCTCCGGTGCTAAAGCGGAGTCGGTCGGTCTCACGGACGCCGAGTTACCAGGCGGAAAGCGGTGCGCAGCCTTTCGCTGTCACTCCGGCGGGCAGCACCGCATCTCCGAGTGCTCGGTACCGTACGCTGCGCCGCCTCCTGCCGCACGCAACGAGCCATACCCGGAGGAAATCGGCCTCGGCGTTCCGGAGTTATCCGCCTCCGAGTGGGCCTGACCAAGCGGGGTGAACTGGAAATCATTAACCAACGTACTTCCAGGTTTTCACCCGCAGAGGGCAGCACTCTATTCTCCGTTTTAAATTGGGCCGACCCGGCTCCGTTTCGAGACCCGGCACTCGACTTCCCGGTGTGCGAACGTGATCGTTCCGGTACCCAACCGTGCCCCTTGCCCCACTCTAGCTCCGGCGGTAAAGCGAAGTCGGTCGGTCTCACGGACGCCGAGTTAGCAGGCGGAAAGCGGTGCGCAGCCTTTCGCTGTCACTCCGGCGGGCAGCATCGCACCTCCCAGTGCTCGGTACCGTACGCTGCGCCTCCTCCTGCCGCACGCAACGAGCCATACCCGGAGGAAATCGGCCTCGGCCTTCCTGAGATATCAGCCTCCGAGTGGGCCCGAAGAGTCGGTGGCACCCTGCTCGCTTTCAGCGGCCCGGCACTCGACTTCCCCGTGTGCGAACGTCATCCTTCCGGTACTCAACCGTGCCCCTTGCCCCACTCTAGCTCCGGCGATAAAGCGGAGTCGGTCGGTCTCACGGACGCCGAGTTACCAGGCGGAAAGCGGTGCGCAGCCTTTCGCTGTCACTCCGGCGGGCAGCACCGCACCTCCCAGTGCTCGGTACCGTACGCTGCGCCTCCTCCTGCCGCACGCAACGAGCCATACCCGGAGGAAATCGGCCTCGGCCTTCCTGAGATATCAGCCTCCAAACGGGCGTCACAAATCAGGGCACATGGTCAGCTGCAAAGCAGCGTCATTACAACCTCTCACTGCACCCCACACGACATTCCGCTTGCCTGCCTGCCGCTGCCTACTCTCACCAGCGAAACAAAGTCAGGATAACACCCCAATGCAAGCAGCTCCCTTCCGGCCAACCAACCCACACCAATCCCCTTGCCTGCCTCCCACAAATTCCACCAGCCAGGCAAAGTCAAAATCAACCCACAATAAACGCACTCCACAACGG
>NW_027139900.1:0-2500 GCF_035084215.1 Heptranchias perlo | reverse complement strand
GCGGAAGCAGTTACACGCGCACGCACACGTGGCTTGCTGGGAGACCGGGCTCGGCTCACACCGTGCCGTAAGTCCCGATTACGAGAGAGCGAGCCAGAGGGACCGGTGGAATGGCGAAGGGTCAGTGGCTGCAGCGTGGCAGGAAGCAGCAGAAGGCACGGAGCGGTTGCCAGCTTGGAGAATAACGGGCAGCAGCGACCGAGGAGCGAGGCAGGCTGCACCGAACTAGAACGCACGAACGGCAGGAGGCAGAGTCAAGCGGGCCGCGTGTGGAAGGACAGCAAAGTCCAGCGCAACACGCAGCGACGCAGCGACTCTGCAAAACCACCGACGCGCGAAAAAGCCAGCACAGCACCCTCACCCCCCCGTGTCTCTGCGTCAAGCTATCCTCGGCCAACACCGACCGGGACGACTACCGACGAACCGAGCTGCGACCAAAGGCACCCACGAGAAGCTAGCTTCTTCGCTTTTACCAATTCACCGAACGATCTCTGCTCTGCACTCCACAGAGAGACAACCCCCGCTCTGGCCTCGGCGAGGCCACACCAGTCCAACAGCGACGCGGTCAATCGTTTTGCAACCCACTGACAGCCGCGCTGGAAAGGCCGGCGCCCGCAGCAAGGACCTAGGGTCGAACTCTCCCGAGGCGGAGACTCCGGGTCTGCACTTAGGGGGACAAAGAGGAACAAGGCCTCTGCGACACCCCAGCGGCGCTCCCGCCTTTCTAAACCCGGAGGCAAGGCGAGTGCGATTGATTTGTCAAGCGACCCTCAGACAGGCGTAGCCCCGGGAGGAACCCGGGGCCGCAAAGTGCGTTCAAAGTGTCGATGATCAATGTGTCCTGCAATTCACATTAATTCTCGCAGCTAGCTGCGTTCTTCATCGACGCACGAGCCGAGTGATCCACCGCTAAGAGTTGTACGTTTTTGTTTTCGGCTTGGTGTTTCATCCCCCTGAGGGCCAAACCTGGACCGCCCAACGCTCTACACCTCCGGCAAAAGGAGGGCAGAGCCCCAGCCTGGCACGGCCCCAACATCGTGGTAAGCATCACCAGTCGATCATCAAGCGAGACAAGGGTTTCACCGAGATTTTGTGGTCAGGGCGCTCGCGAGGTGACGCGGGTCAGAGAAAGACGCCGGAGCCGACCGACCGACCGACCCGCACCACGGCCAACAGAGGCAGGTGCTCTGCGGCCACCGTTGCCGGGAGGACGAGAAGAGCAAAACGGACTGAGTGAGGTACAAGCCGACCCGCTGGCGGGGCGATCCGAGGGGCAGGTACACATTCTCTCGAACGTTTGAGGCTGCAGCTCGACAACCGACGACAGACACTCGAGTCTTTAAACCATCGCTCCCCGACAGCACCAGCTCGCGGGAGCCGGAGGTGAGAGCTCCAGGTACCCTGTACCGTAAAGGGAGAGTGACCAGAGCGACCAAAGTGTCCCTGCGTGGTGTGGGGGGGAAAGAAAGCCGGGCCTGCATCACCGGTTCAGTCCCTGCAGAACTCACAGTGGCCGTTCGCCGAGGTCCAGACGACGAGCCTCCAGGCAGCACCCGAGCCCGCAGAAGCTCCCTTAAATTCGACTGCGGTGTAATGCTGCAAGGAGGTGGCAGACGCAAGAGCTGCGGTTGCCGGGCCGGCGAGAAGAGGTGGACCGACAGCAAGAGACTCGCGAGCGAGAGGGTCTTTATACCAGCGGAGGGCACTGACTTGGACGAAGCAGACGTCAATAAGATGGGGCTGTGTAGGCCAAGGGGCTGGGCCAGGCAAACGAGCAGCGTCACATGCGGGTGTTGGTGGGTAGGCGAGAGTATGAGGAGCGGGTGAGAGGGCAGCGAAGTGTGGAAGGCTTTTGTCATCAAGCCAGCACAACACAGCGCACCCAGCACCACCTCTTTCTCTCTCTCTCTGTGTCACCGAACCGCAGGCCGCTGAACGAAAGCACCGACTCGCGCCACGGCCGTCCCTGTCTCATAAGACGACCGGAAACGTCCAGTTATAGTGTGCAACCGCCAAGTGTAGATTCCCTCAATCCCCGATCTCTGCGTGGCCGATCTTACTCGCTGCACCGGCCCAAGCAGGGCGGTGCGAGACTGCCTGTTCGTCAAGTTCGGCGAGATTTCGGAATGAACCTCATGCCCGCGCAAGAGGCGCCGGACGCGGGTCGACCAAGGCTCCGGGCCTGCAAATCCCGGGAGCGCTCCTGCTGGCCGCCGCGCCTCAGGCTGAAATGACGGATTGACGGGCCGCCTCAGGCGGGCCCCCGGCCGATAATGATCCTTCCGCAGGTTCACCTACGGAAACCTTGTTACGACTTTTACTTCCTCTAGATAGTCAAGTTTGATCGTCTTCTCGGCGCTCCGCCAGGGCCGTTGCCGACTCCGGCGGGGCCGATCCGAGGACCTCACTAAACCATCCAATCGGTAGTAGCGACGGGCGGTGTGTACAAAGGGCAGGGACTTAATCAACGCGAGCTTATGACCCGCACTTACTGGGAATA
>NW_027139899.1:0-80363 GCF_035084215.1 Heptranchias perlo | reverse complement strand
TAGGCCGAGTCTGACGCCGAGCGCAGATACTCCGAGCTCTTCGCCAAACTGGACGCCAATCAGGACGGGCGGGTGGATGTGTCGGAGCTGCGGGCGGCGCTCCGGGCCCAGGGCCTCCAACTCGACCGGGAGGCCCAGCAGGTAGGTGGGGTCACCTAGCAACCGGGGGGGGGTGGGGTCACCTAGCAACCGGGGGGGGGGGTCACCTAGCAACCGGGGGGGTGGGGTCACCTAGCAACCGGGGGGGGGGTGGGGTCACCTAGCAACCGGGGGGGGTGGGGTCACCTAGCAACCGGGGGGGGTGGGGTCACCTAGCAACCGGGGGGGGTGGGGTCACCTAGCAACCGGGGGGTGGGGTCACCTAGCAACGGGGGGGGTGGGGTCACCTAGCAACCGGGGCGGGGTCAGCTGGCAGTGGAGAGAGCCTCTGATTTTCAAATAAAACAGTTGGTCTATAACCCGGTGTAAGAGTCCGTACATCAGAGAGAGAGACTGATGGACATGAGGAGATATTGGGACAGGTGAGTAAAAGCTCGGACAGGGGAGGGGGGAGGGGGAGGGGGAGGGGGGAGGGGGGAGGGGGAGGGGGAGGGGGGAGGGGGGAGGGGGAGGGGGGAGGGGGGAGGGGGGAGGGGGGAGGGGGGGGAGGGGGGGAGGGGGAGGGGGTGGGAGGGGGAGGGGGGGGGAGGGGGGGAGGGGGGGAGGGGGGGGAGGGGGAGGGGATTCCAGAGCTCAGGCCGAGGCAGCTGAAGGCACGGCCGCCATAGAATCATAGAAAGGTTACAGAACAGAAGGAGGCCATTCGGCCCATCGAGTCCGTGCCAGCTCTCTGTGAGAGCAATCCAGCTCGTCCCACTCCCCCGCCCTTTCCCCGTAACCCTGCAAATTATTTCCTTTCAAGTATTGATCCAGTTCCCTTTTGAAAGCCATGATTGAATCTGCCTCCACCACCCCCTCTGGCAGTGCATTCCAGATCAGAACCACTCGCTGTGTAAAAAAGTTTTTCCTCATGTCACCTTTGGTTCTTTTGCCAATCACCTTAAATCTATGTCCTCTGGTCCTTGACCCTTCCACCAATGGGAACAGTTTCTCTCTATCTACTCTGTCTAGACCCTTCATGATTTTGAACACCTCGATCAAATCTCCTCTCAACCGTCTCTGTTCCAAGGAGAACAACCCCAGCTTCTCCAGTCTATCCACATAACCAAAGTCCCTCATCCCTGGAATCATTCTAGTAAATCTCTTCTGCAGCCTCTCTAAGGCCTTCACATCTTTCCTAAAGTGCGGTGCCCAGAACTGGACACAATACTCCAGATGTGGTCGAACCAGTGTTTTATAAAGGTTCATCATGATTTCCTTGCTTTTGTACTCTATGCCTCTATTTATAAAGCCCAGGACCCCGTATGCTTTTTTAACCATTTTCTCAACCTGCCCTGCCACCTTCAACGATTTGTGCACATATACCCCCTGATCTCTCTGTTCCTTTTACCCCTTTTAGAATTGTGCCCTCTAGTTTATTTTGCCTCTCCTCGTTCTTCCGACCGAAATGTATCACCTCGCATTTTTCTGCTAAATTTCATCTGCCACGTGTCCGCCCATTCCACCAGCCTGTCTATATCCTCTTGAAGTCTATCACTATCCTCCTCACTGTTCACTATATTTCCAAGTTTTGTGTCATCTGCAAATTTTGAAATTGTGCCCTGTACACCCAAGTCCAAGTCATTAATATATATCAAGAAAAGCAGTGGTCCCAGCACCGACCCCTGGGGAACACCACTGTACACCTCCCTCCAGTCCGAAAAACAACCGTTCACCACTACTCTGTTTCCTGTCCCTTAGCCAATTCTGTATCCATGTTGCTACTGCCCCCTTTATTCCATGGGCTTGAATCTTGATGATGTATTATGCAACACTTTATCAAATGCCTTTTGAAAGTCCATATACACCACATTAACCGCATTGCCCACATCGACCCTCTCTATTACCTCATCAAAAAACTCTATCAAGTTAGTTAAACACAATTTGCCTTTAACAAATCCAAGTGACTGTTAGTTCTGTCCCAGATTATCGTTTCTAAAAGTTTCCCCACCGCCAAGGTTAAACTGACTGGCTGGGTTTATATTTATACCCTTTTATCGCTAATATATTTTATAATATTTATCTCTATTCGTGCAACTAATTCATCTATCTTGTTATGAATGCTCCATGCTTTCAGAAAAACAGACTTCATTTTGACGTTTTACCATTTTTTCCTGCTTTGACCTTACTTGTTGATGCTCTATTATTGGTAAACTCTCTGTCCCTTCCTGCCACACTCTGCTTATCTTTACCCAAATCACTACATTGCTCTGATGCCTTGACTTTTCTCATTAGATTCGTAAATTTCCCCTCACCTGACCCCCACAGATTCCCCTAGAGTCCAAAAATCTATCGATCTCAGCCTTGAACATATTCAACCACTGAGCATCGACAGCCCTCTGAGGGAAGAGAATTCCAAATATTCACAACCCTCTGAGTGAAGAAATTCCTCCTCATCTCAGTCTTAAATGGCCGACCCCTTATCCTGAGACTATGCCCCCTAGTTCTAGACTCTCCAGCCAGGGGAAACAATCTCTCAGCATCTACCCTGTTAAGCCTCCTCAGAATCTTATATGTTTCAATGAGATCACCTCTCATTCCTCTAAACTCCAGAGAGTAGAGGCCCATTCTACTCAATCTCTCCTCATAGGACAACCCTCTCATCCCAGGAATCAATCTAATGAAGCTTTGTTGCACCCCCTCTAAGGCAAGTATATCCTTCCTTAGATAAGGAGACCAAAACTGTACACAGTACTCCAGGTGAGGTCTCACCAAAGCCTTGTAGAATTGTCACAAGACTTCCTTACTCTTATACTCCAACCCCCTTGCAGTAAAGGCCAACATACCATTTGCCTTCCTAATTGCTTGCTGTACCTGCACGTTAAATTTCTTTATTTCTTGTAGGAGAACACCCAAATCTCTCTGAACACCAACATTTAATAGTTTCTCACCATTTAAAAAATATTCTGTTTTTCTGTTCCCCTTACTAAAGTGAATAACCTCCTATGGGAAAACTCTCCAGTGGCTGGAGTCATACCTCGCACAAAGGAAGATGGTAGTGGTTGTTGGAGGCCAATCATCTAAGCCCCAGGACATTGCTACAGATGTTCCTCAGGGCAGTGTCCTAGGCCCAACCATCTTCAGCTGCTTCATCAATGACCTTCCCTCCACCATACAGTCAGAAATGGGGATGTTCGCTGATGCTTGCACAGTGTTCACTTCCATTTGCAACCCCTCAGATAATGAAGCAGTCCGTGCCCACATGCAGCAAGACCTGGACAACATCCAGGCTTGGGCTGATAAGTGGCAAGTAACATTCGCACCAGGCAAGTGCCAGGCAATGACCATCTTCAACAAGAGAGAGTCTAACCACCTCCCCTTGACATTCAACGGCGTTACCATCGCCAAATCCCCCACCATCAACATCATGGGGGTAACCATTGACCAGAAACTTAACTGGACCAGCCATATGGCTACAAGAGCAGGTCAGAGGCTGGGTATTCTGTGGCGAGTGACTCATCCCCTGACTCCCCAGAGCCTTTCCACCATCTACAAGGCAAGTTTACTTTCCCACCTAGCTTTGTATCGTCAGCAAACTTGGATACATTACACTCGGTCCCTTCATCTAAGTCATTAATGTCGACTGTAAATAGCTGAGGCCCAAGCACTGATCCTTGCAACACCCCACTAGTTACAACCTGCCAACCTGAGAATGACCCGTTTATCCCTACTCTCTTTTCTGTCCGATAACCAATCCTCTATCCATGCTAATATATTATCCCCAACCCCATGAGCCCATACCTTGTGTAACAACCTCTTATGTGGCAACTTATCGAATGCCTTTTGAAAATCCAAATATACGACATCCACTGGTTCCCCTTTATCAACCCTGCTAGTTACATCCTCAAAAAACTCTAATAAATTTGTCAAACTCGATTTCCCTTTCACAAAACCTTGTTGATTCTGCCTGATCATATTATGGTTTTCTAAATGCCCTGTTACCACTTCCTTATTAATGGATTCCAGTATTTTCCGGAGGACTGATGTCAGGCTAACTGGTCTGTAGTTCCCTGTTTTCTCTCTCCCTCCTTTATTGAATAGCCGGGTTACATTTGCTACCTTCCAATCCGCTCGGACCGTTCTAGAATCTAGGGAATTTTGGAAGATCATAACCATTGCATCCACTATCTCTGCAGCCACCTCTTTTGGAACTCCAGGGGATTTGTCGGCCCATTAGTTTCTCCAGTACTTTTTCTCTACTGATATTAACTACTTTAAATTCCTCACTCTCATTTGCCCCTTGGTTCCCCACTATTTCTGATATGCTTTTTGTGTCTTCTAGTGTGAAGACGATACAAAATATTTGTTTAACGCATCTGCCATTTCCTGATTTCCCCATTATAATTTCTCCTGTCTCAGCCTCTAAGGGACCAACGTTTACTTTTGCTACTCTCTTCCTTTTACATACTTATAGAAACTCTTACAATATGTTTTTATATTTCTTGCTAGTTTACTCTCATTCAATTTTCTCCCTTTTTATTAATTTTTTAGTCATCCGTTGCTGGTTTCTAAAACTACTCTTCTTCACAACATTATAAGATTGGATGGGCAAGAATCCAGATTTGGAGGAGCACAGAGATCTCGGAGGGGTGTAGGGCTGGAGGAGGTTACAGAGATAGGGAGGGGTGTGGGGCTGGAGGGGGTTACAGAGATAGGGAGGGGTGTAGGGCTGGAGGAGGTTACAGAGATAGGGAGGGGTGTAGGGCTGGAGGAGGTTACAGAGATAGGGAGGGGTGTAGGGCTGGAGGAGGTTACAGTGATAGGGAGGGGTGTAGGGCTGGAGGAGGTTACAGTGATAGAATCATAGAAGTTACAACATGGAAACAGGCCCTTCGGCCCAACATGTCCATGTCGCCCAGTTTATACCACTAAGCTAGTCCCAATTGCCTGCACTTGGCCCATATCCCTCTATACCCATCTTACCCATGTAACTGTCCAAATGCTTTTTAAAAGACAAAATTGTACCCGCCTCTACTACTGCCTCTGGCAGCTCGTTCCAGACACTCACCACCCTTTGAGTGAAAAAATTGCCCCTCTGGACCCTTTTGTATCTCTCCCCTCTCACCTTAAATCTATGCCCCCTCGTTATAGACTCCCCTACCTTTGGGAAAAGATTTTGACTATCGACCTTATCTATGCCCCTCATTATTTTATAGACTTCGATAAGATCACCCCTTAACCTCCTGCTCTCCAGGGAAAAAAGTCCCAGTCTGTCTAACCTCTCCCTGTAAGTCAAACCATCAAGTCCCGGGAGCATCCTAGTAAATCTTTTCTGCACTCTTTCTAGTTTAATAATATCCTTTCTATAATAGGGTGACCAGAACTGTACACAGTATTCCAAGTGTGGCCTTACTAATGTCTTTTACAACTTCAACAAGACATCCCAACTCCTGTATTCAATGTTCTGACCAATGGAACCAAGCATGCCGAATGCCTTCTTCACCACCCTATCCACCTGTGACTCCACTTTCAAGGAGCTATGAACCTGTACTCCTAGATCTCTTTGTTCTATAACTCTCCCCAACGCCCTACCATTAACGGAGTAGGTCCTGGCCCGATTCGATCTACCAAAATGCATCACCTCACATTTATCTAAATTAAACTCCATCTGCCATTCATCGGCCCACTGGCCCAATTTATCAAGGTCCCGATAGGGAGGGGTGTAGGGCTGGAGGGGGTTACAGAGATAGGGAGGGGTGTGGGGCTGGAGGGGGTTACAGAGATAGGGAGGGGTGTGGGGCTGGAGGGGGTTACAGAGATAGGGAGGGGTGTGGGGCTGGAGGGGGTTACAGAGATAGGGAGGGGTGTAGGGCTGGAGGGGGTTACAGAGATAGGGAGGGGTGTGGGGCTGGAGGGGGTTACAGAGATAGGGAGGGGTGTGGGGCTGGAGGGGGTTACAGAGATAGGGAGGGGTGTGGGGCTGGAGGGGGTTACAGAGATAGGGAGGGGTGTAGGGCTGGAGGGGGTTACAGAGATCGGGAGGGGTGTGGGGCTGGAGGGGGTTACAGAGATAGGGAGGGGTGTAGGGCTGGAGGGGGTTACAGAGATAGGGAGGGGTGTCGGGCTGGAGGGGGTTACAGAGATAGGGAGGGGTGTAGGTCTGGAGGGAGTTACAAAGATAGGGAGGGGTGTAGGGCTGGAGGAGGTTACAGAGATCGGGAGGGGTGTAGGGCTGGATGGGGTGACAGAGATAGGGAGGGGTGTAGGGCTGGAGGGGGTTACAGAGATAGGGAGGGGTGTAGGGCTGGAGGAGGTTACAGAGATAGGGAGGGGTGTCGGGCTGGAGGAGGTTACAGAGATAGGGAGGGGTGTGGGGCTGGAGGGGGTTACAGAGATAGGGAGGGGTGTAGGGCTGGAGGAGGTTACAGAGATAGGGAGGGGTGTCGGGCTGGAGGAGGTTACAGAGATAGGGAGGGGTGTCGGGCTGGAGGAGGTTACAGAGATAGGGAGGGGTGTGGGGCTGGAGGGGGTTACAGAGATAGGGAGGGGTGTAGGGCTGGAGGAGGTTACAGAGATAGGGAGGGGTGTAGGGCTGGAGGGGGTTACAGAGATAGGGAGGGGTGTAGGGCTGGAGGAGGTTACAGAGATAGGGAGGGGTGTGGGGCTGGAGGGGGTTACAGAGATAGGGAGGGGTGTAGGGCTGGAGGAGGTTACAGAGATAGGGAGGGGTGTAGGGCTGGAGGGAGTTCCAGAGATAGGGAGGGGTGTAGGGCTGGAGGAGGTTACAGAGATAGGGAGGGGTGTGGGGCTGGAGGAGGTTACAGAGATAGGGAGGGGTGTGGGGCTGGAGGAGGTTACAGAGATAGGGAGGGGTGTGGGGCTGGAGGAGGTTACAGAGATAGGGAGGGGTGTGGGGCTGGAGGAGGTTACAGAGATAGGGAGGGGTGTGGGGCTGGAGGAGGTTACAGAGATAGGGAGGGGTGTGGGGCTGGAGGAGGTTACAGAGATAGGGAAGGGCGAGGCCATGGAGGGATTCAAATATGAGGATGAGAATTTTAAAATCGGGGTGTTCCCGGACCGGGAGCCAGTGTGGGTCAGTGAGCTCAGGGGGTGATGGGTGAACGGGACTCGGGATGAGTTAGGATACGGGGGGGGCAGAGTTTTGGATGAGCTGAAGTTTACGGAGAGTGGATGATGGGAGGCCGGTCAGGAGAGCATTGGATTAGTGGAGTCTGGAGGTAACAAAGGCAGGGATGAGGGTTTCAACAGCAGATGAGCTGAGGCAGGGGCGGAGACGGGCAATGTTACGGAGGTGGAAGTAGGTGGTCTTGTTGATGGAGCGGATATCATAGAAAGTTACGGCAAAGAAGGAGGCCATTCAGCCCATTGTGTCTGCGACGGCCGAAAAAGAGCTATCCAGCTTAATCGCACTTTCAAGTACTTGGTCCGTAGCCCTGTGGGTTACGGCACTTCAGGTGCACATCCAGGTACCTTTTAAATGAGTTGAGGGTTTCTGCCTCTCCTACCCTTTCAGGCAGGGAGTTCCAGACCCCAACCACCCTCTGGGTGAAAAAAATACTCCTCAGCTCCCCTCTAATCCTTCTACCAATTACTTTAAATCTATGCCCCCTGGTCACTGACCCCTCTGCTCAGGGAAATAGGTCCTTCCTATTCACTCTATCCAGTCCCCTCATAATTTTATATACCTCAATTAAATCTCCCCTCAGCCTCCTTTGTTCCAAAGAAAACAACCCCAGCCTATCCAATCTTTTCTCACAGCTAAAATTCTCCAGCTCTGGCAATATCCCCGTAAATCTCCTCTGTACCCTCTCTAGTGCAATCACATCTTTCCGGTAATGTGGTGACCAGAACTGTACCCAGTGCATCGGAATATAGGAACAGGAGTAGGCCATTCAGCCCCTCGAGCCTGCTCCGCCATTTGATTAGTTCATGGCTGATCTGTGATCTAACTCCATATACCTGCCTTTGGCCCATATCCCTTAATACCTTTGGTTGCCAAAAAGCTATCTATCTCAGATTTAAATTTAGCAATTGAGCTAGTATCAATTGCCGTTTGCGGAAGAGAGTTCCAAACTTCTACCACCCTTTGTGTGTAGAAATGTTTTCTAATCTCACTCCTGAAAGGTCTGGCTCTAATTTTTAGACTGTGCCCCCTACTCCTAGAATCCCCAACCAGCGGAAATAGTTTCTCTCTATCCACCCTATCTGTTCCCCTTAATATCTTATAAACTTTGATCAGATCACCCCTTAACCTTCTAAACTCCAGAGAATACAACCCCAATTTGTGTAATCTCTCCTCGTAACTTAACCCTTGAAGTCCGGGTATCATTCCAGTAAACCTACGCTGCACTCCCTCCAAGGCCAATATGTCCTTCCGAAGGTGCGGTGCCCAGAACTGCTCACAGTACTCCAGGTGCGGTCTAACCAGGGTTTTGTATAGCTGCAGCATAACTTCTGCCCCCTTGTACTCTGGTCCTCTAGATATAAAGGCCAGCATTCCATTAACCTTATTGATTATTTTCTGCACCTGTTCATGACACTTCAATGATCTGTGTACCTGAACCCCTAAGTCCCTTTGGACATCCACTGTTTTTAACTTTTTACCATTTAGAAAGTACCCTGTTCTATCCTTTTTTGATCCAAAGTGGATGACCTCACATTTGCCTACGTTGAATTCCATCTGCCATAGTTTTGCCCATTCTCCTAATCTATCAATATCCCTTTGTAATTTTATGTTTTCATCTACACTGCTTACAATGCCACCAATCTTTGTGTCATTGGCAAACTTAGATATGAGACTTTCTATGCCTTCATCTAAGTCGTTAATAAATATTATGAATAATTGAGGCCCCAAGACAGATCCCTGCGAGACTCCACTAGTCACATCCTGTCAATGTGAGTACCTTCCCATTATCCCTACTCTCTGTCGCCTTTCGCTCAGCCAACTTCCTAACCAAGTCCGTACTTTTCCCTTGATTCCATGGGCTTCTATCTTAGCTAACAGTCTCTTATGTGGGACTTTATCAAATGCCTTCTGGAAGTCCATATAAATAATATCCATTGACATTCCCCTGCACTACTTTAGTCACCTCTTCAAAAAATTCAATCAGGTTTGTCAGGCACGACCTACCTTTCACAGATCCATGCTGGCTCTCCCTGATTAACTGAAAATTCTCGAGGTGTTCAGTCACCCTATCCTTAATTATGGACTCCAGCAATTTCCCCACAACAGATGTTAAGCTAACTGGTCTCTAATTCCCTGGTTTCCCTCTCTCCTTTCTTAAAAAGCGGAGACATGTGCCATTTTCCAATCTAGAGGGACAGTTCCTGAATCTAGAGAACTTTGAAAGATTATAGTTAGGGCATCTGCAATGTGCTCACCTACTTCCTTTAAAACCCTGGGATGGAAACCATCTGGCCCTGGGGATTTGTCACTTTTTAGTGCTATTATTTTCTTCATTACTGTTGTTTTACTTATGTTAATTTTATCGAGTCCCTGTCCCCGATTCAATATTAGTTTTCTTGGGATTTCCGGCATGCTATCCTCTTTTTCGACTGTAAATACTGACACAAAGTAACCGTTCAACATGTCCGCCATTTCCCCATTGTCAATGACAATATCCCCACTTTCAGTTTTTAAGGGGCCAACACTGCTCCTGACCACCCTCTTTTTCCTAATATAACAATGAAAGTTCTTCGTATTGGTTTTGATATTCCTTGCAATTTTCACCTTCTCAAGGGCATTTAGGAATGGGGAATAAATTCTGGCCTTCCCAGTGACGCCCACATCCCATGAACGAATAATAGAAAACTCAAGCTGTGGCCTAACCAATGTTTTATACAGTTCTAGCATAACCTCCCTGCTCTTATAGTCTATACCTCGGCTAATAAAGGAAAGATATTGGTTAAAGAAACAATTACGGCTGTGAGGAGAGATGATATGTTAGAAGGATCATCAAATGAGGCCATATGGGTTGAGCTAAAGAACAAAAAAGGGGCAGTCACATTGCTGGGAGTGAACTATAGACTCCCAAACAGTCAGAGGGAGATAGAGGAGCAAATATGGAGGCAAATTTCTGAGAAGTGCAAAAACAATAGGGTGCAGAGGGTGGTGGGGATCTGGAATTCACTGCCTGAAAGGGTGGTACCTTCAACTCTCAACTCATTTAAAACGTACCTGGATGAGCACTTGAAGTGCCGTAACCTGCAGGGCTACAGACAAATGCTGGAAAGTTGGATTAAGCTGGATAACTCTTTCTCAGCAGGCACGGACACGATGGGCCGAATGGCCTCATTCTGTACCGTAACTGTCTATGATTTTATGATATTGCCACCCCCTCCTTTTTTATCTCCCTCTCTATATCGTCTGAAAGCCCTGTAACCAGGATTGTTGAGCTGCCATTCCTGCCCCTCTTTAAGCCATGTTTCAGTAATAGCTAAGATATCGTACTGCCACATGTCTATCTGTGTCCTCAGCTCATCCGCCTTATTCACTAGACTCGATGCATTGAGGTAAATACCATTAACCACTGCCAAACTCCTTTGTTGCATATTTTCTAACCTTTGTTTCCTCTGCCTTCCAAACTCACTCACTAATTTTCTGCCTTCCATTTCCAGCTCAGCTTCTCTCCCTTCTGAATCTACACTCAGGTTCCCATCCCCCTGCCAAGCTAGTTTAAACCCTCCCCAACAGCATGAGCAAACCTCCCCGTGACGATATTGGGGTGTCCTGTTGCGGTGCATCCCGTCCGGATTGTACAGGTCCCACCTCCCCCAGAACCGGTCCCAATGCCCCAGGAATCTAAAGCCTTCCCTCCTGCATCATCTCTCCAGCCACACATTCATCTGTTCTATCCTCCTATTTCTATACTCACTAGCGCATGGCACTGGGAGTAATCCGGAGATTACTACCTTTGAGGGGTCGGAAGCTCATCTCAGAGTCAAATAAGACGCCAAGGTTGCGAACGGTCTGGTTCAGCCTCAGACAGTGGCCGGAGAGAGGGATGGAGTTAGCGGCTAGGGAATGAACAATTTTAAATTGATGACTATTTGTCACTGGCTCTCCAAACCTGAGTAAATAATATCTTTCCATAACAGGGTTCCCAAAACTGTACACGGTCTCTAACTATGGCATAACCATTGTTGTATATAATTTGCTATTAACTCGTGTACTTTATGCCTCTGTTTATAAAATGTAAAATGCAGTTGACCCTTTTAAATGGCTTTATCTACTTGCACTTCCAGGGAATTCTGTATTTGAACCTGCAGCTCAGTGTGTGGTTGGACTAATAATCAATGAGAGTAAAAAGAGATCCATTTCTCCAGCGCCTTTCACCACCTCAGGACGTCCCAAAGCGCTTTACAGCCAGTGAAGTAGTTTTTTGAAGTGTAGTCACTGTTGTAATGTCGGAAACGCAGCAGCCAATTTGCGCACAGCAAGATCCCACAAACAGCAATGTGATAATGAGCAGGTAATCTGTTTTAGTGATGTGAGTTGAGGGATAAATATTGGCCCCAGAACACCGGGAAGAACTTCCCTGCTCCTCTTCGAAATAGTGTCGATGGATCTTTTCCATCCACCTGAGAGGGCAGACGGGGCCTCGGTTTAACGTTCATCTGAAAGTAAGAAATGAGCTGGGAATTAGCGAGCACAACTATGGTACAGTGTGAAAATAGGAGAGGATCGTAAAGTGTCCAAGATAATGGTGTTGGAGTGGTATAGACAAAGTTCAGTGCGATAACATACCCGCCCAAAGAGCAAATATGATGATGCATCAACAGCAGGAAGTATTTAAATACGAGATAGATAGAGTCCAAAATCAATCCATTCCTGAACAATGCATCAAAGAATGGAGTTCTGTAAACAGAGAGACCAAAACTAAACTGAAAATGTAGAGGGAGAACAGTATTACAGGAAATCATGAGAAATCAGGGAAGGACTTGCATTTATATCGTGCCTCCCACCAGCTCAGGACATCCCAAAGAGCTTCACAGCCAATGAAGTACTTTTGAAGTGTAGTCACTGTTGTAATGTAAGGAATACAAGGGTGGCAAAAAGGGAGATTAGAAGGATTACAAGAAAAAATGGCTATCAATATTATGAACGGAAATATTAAGGGCTTTTATAAGCATAAGAAATAGGAGCAGGAGTAGGCCAATCGGCCCCTCGAGCCTGCTCCGCCATTCAATAAGATCATGGCTGATCTGATCCTAACCTCAAATCGAAAGAACACAAGAAGTAGGAGCAGGACCCAGCCACTCAGCCCCTGGGCCCACTCCGCCACCCACAGGGCCTTGACCGATCCGAACTCAGCTTCATGTCCAATTTCCTGCCCGCTCCCCGTAACCCCTAATTCCCTTTACTTCTAGGAAACTGTCTATTTCTGTTTTAAATTTATTTAATGATGTAGCTTCCACAGCTTCCTGGGGCAGCAAATTCCACAGACCTACCACCCTCTCAGTGAAGAAGTTTCTCCTCATCAGTTTTGAAAGAGCAGCCCCTTATTCTAAGATTATGCCCCCTAGTTCTAGTTTCACCCATCCTTGGGAACATCCTTACCGCATCCACCCGATCAAGCCCCTTCACAATCTAAAATGTTTCAATAAGATCGCCTCTCATTCTTCTGAACTCCAATGAGTAGAGTCCCAATCTACTCAACCTCTCCTCATATGTCCACTCCCTCATCTCCGGGATTAACCAAGTGAACCTTCTTTGTATTGCCTCTGCCAAATCTCCGCCCACTCACCCAGCCTGTCTATATCCCCTTGTAGGTTTTTTATGTCCTCCTCACTCTTTACTTTCCCTCCCATCTTTGTATCATCTGCAAACTTTGATATGTTACACTCAGTCCCCTCCTCCAAATCGTTAATATAGATTGTAAAGAGTTGGGGACCCAGCACCGACCCCTGCGGAACACCACTGGCTACTGGTTGCCAGTCCGAGAATGAACCATTTATCCCAACTCTCTGCTTCCTGTTAGATAACCAATCCCCCACCCATGCCAGAATATTACCCCCAATCCAGTGATTCTTTATCTTGAGCAATAATCTTTTATGTGGCACCTTGTCGAATGCCTTCTGGAAGTCTAAATACACTACGTCCACTGGTTCCCCTTTATCCACCCTGTACGTTATGTCCTCGAAGAACTCAAGCAAATTTGTCAGACATGACTTCCCCTTCATAAAGCCATGCTGACTTTGTCCTATTAAATTATGTTTATCCAAATGTTCCGCTATTGTCTCCTTAATAATAGACTCCAAAATTTTACCCACCACAGATGTTAAGCTAACTGGCCTATAATTTCCAGCCTTCTGCCTACTACCCTTTTTAAATAAGGGTGTTACATTAGCAGTTTTCCAATCTGCCGGGACCTTTGCCGAGTCCAGAGAATTTTGGAAAATTATTACCAAAGCATCCACAATCCCTACTGCCACTTCCCTCAAGACCCTCGGATGTAAGCCGTCAGGTCCAGGGGATTTATCCGCCTTGAGTCCCATTAATTTACTGAGTACCAATTCCTTAGTGATTTTAATCGTATTTAGCTCCTCCACCCCCCCCCCCCCCCCCAGAGCCCCCTGTTTGTCCAGTGTTGGGATATTCTTAGTGTCCTCTACCGTAAAGACTGAAACAAAATATTTGTTCAGCATTTTTGCCATTTCAATGTTTCCCACCATTAATTTCCCGGTCTCATCCTCTAGAGGACCTACGTTTGCCTTAGCCACCCTTTTTCTTTTTATATAACTGTAGAAACTCTTGCTATCTGTTTTTATATTTTTTGCTAATTTATTTTCATAATAAGAACATAAGAACATAAGAAATTGGAGCAGGAGTAGGCCAATCGGCCCCTCGAGCCTGCTCCGCCATTCAATAAGATCATGGCTGATCTGATCCCAACCACAAATCTAAAGAACACAAGAAGTCGGAGCAGGACCCGGCCACATAGCCCCTGGGCCCTCTCCGCCACCCACAGGGCATTGACCGATCCGAACTCAGCTTCATGTCCAATTTCCTGCCCGCTCCCCATAACCCCTAATTCCCTTTACTTCTAGGAAACTGTCTATTTCTGTTTTAAATTTATCTAATGATGTAGCTTCCACAGCTTCCTGGGGCAGCAAATTCCACAGACCTACCACCCTCTGAGTGAAGAAGTTTCTCCTCATCTCAGTTTTGAAAGAGCAGCCCCTTATTCTAAGATTATGCCCCCTAGTTCTAGTTTCACCCATCTTTGGGAACATCCTTACTGCATCCACCCGATCAAGACCCTTCACAATCTTATATGTTTCAATAAGATCGCCTCTCATTCTTCTGAACTCCAATGAGTAGAGTCCCAATCTACTCAACCTCTCCTCATATGTCCGCCCCCTCATCCCCGGGATTAACCGAGTGAACCTTCTTTGTACTGCCTCGAGAGCAAGTATGTCTTTTCTTAAGTATGGAGACCAAAACTGTATGCAGTATTCCAGGTGCGGTCTCACCAATACCTTATATAACTGCAGCAATACCTCCTTGTTTTTATATTCTATCCCCCGAGCAATAAAAGCCAACATTCCGTTGGCTTTCTTGATCACCTGCTGCACCTGCATACCAACTTTTTGATTTTCTTGCACTAGGACCCCCAGATCCCTTTGTACTGCAGTACTTTCCAGTCTCTTGCCATTAAGAAAATAACTTGCTCTCTGATTTTTCCTGCCAAAGTGCATAACCTCACATTTTCCAATATTATATTGCATCTGCCAAATCTCCGCCCACTCACCCAGCCTGTCTATATCCCCTTGCAGGTTTTTTATGTCCTCCTCACTCTCTACTTTCTCTCCCATCTTTGTATCATCTGCAAATTTTGATATGTTGCACTCGGTCCCCTCCTCCAAATCGTTAATATAGATTGTAAAGAGTTGGGGACCCAGCACCGACCCCTGTGGAACACCACTGGTTACTGGTTGCCAGTCCGAAAATGAACCATTTATCCCAACTCTCTGCTTCCTGTTCGATAACCAATCCTCCACCCATGCCAGAATATTACCCCCAATCCCGTGATTTTTTTATCTTAAGTAATAATCTTTTATGTGGCACCTTGTCGAATGCCTTCTGGAAGTCTAAATACACTATGTTCACTGGTTCCCCTTTATCCACCCTATATGTTATATCCTCGAAGAACTCAAGCAAATTTGTCAGACATGACTTCCCCTTCATAAAGCCATGCTGACTTTGTCCTATTAAATTATGCTTATCTAAATGTTCCGTTACTGTCTCCTTAATAATAGACTCCAAAATTTTACCCACCACAGATGTTAAGCTAACTGGCCTATAATTTCCAGCCTTCTGCCTACTACCCTTTTTAAATAACGGTGTTACATTAGCAGTTTTCCAATCTGCCGGGACCTCTCCTGAGTCCAGGGAATTTTGGAAAACTATCACCAAAGCATCCACAATCCCTACTGCCACTTCCCTCAAGACCCTAGGATGGAAGCCATCAGGTCCAGGGGATTTATCCGCCTTGAGTCCCATTATTTTACTGAGTACCATCTCCTGAGTGATTTTAATCGTATTTAGCTCCTCCCCCCCCGAGAGTCCCCTGTTTGTCCAGTGTTGGGATATTCTTAGTGTCCTCTACTGTAAAGACTGAAACAAAATATTTGTTCAGCATTTTTGCCATCTCCATGTTTCCCACCATTAATTTCCCGGTCTCATCCTCTAAGGGACCTATGTTTGCCTTAGCCACCCTTTTTCTTTTTATATAACTATAGAAACTCTTGCTATCTGTTTTTATATTTTTTGCTAATTTCTTTTCATAATCTAGCATCCCTTTCTTAATCAATCCTTTAGTTACTTTTTGCTGTCTTTTGAAGACTTCCCAATCTTCTATCCTCCCATTAAGTTTGGCTACCTTGTATGTCCTTGTTTTTAGTCGGATACTATCCTTAATTTCTTTACTTAGCCACGGATGGCTGTCATTTCTTTTACACCCTTTTTTCCTTAGTGGAATGTATATTTTTTGAAAGTTGTAAAATAACCCCTTAAATGAACACCACTGCTCATGTACCGTCTTACCCTTTAATCTATTTTCCCAGTCCACTTTATTCAATTCCGCTCTCATACCATCATAGTCTCCTTCATTCAAGCTCAGTACTCTTGTTTGAGAACCAACCTTCTCACCCTCTAATTGGATATGGAATGTAACCATGTTATGGTCACTCATTCCAAGGGGATCCTTAACTAGGACATTATTAATTAATCCTGGCTCATTACACAGGACCAGGTCCAAGGTTGCTTGCCCCCTTGTAGGATCAGTTACATACTGCTCAAGAAACCCATCCCTAATACACTCAATTAACTCTTCCTCAAGGCTGCCCTGCCCAATTTGATTTGTCAAGTTAATATGATAGTTAAAATCCCCCATAATTATAGCTGTTCCCTTATTACATGCCCCGACTATTTCCTGATTAATACTTCTTCCAGCAGAGTTGCAACTATTAGGAGGCCTATGTACTACGCCCACTAGTGTTTTTTTCCCCTTATTATTCCTTATCTCCACCCAAACTGTTTCATTATCCTGATCCTTTGTCCCAATATCATTACATCCTTCCTGTAATGTGGTGACCAGAACTGTACACAGTACTCCAGCTGTGGCCTAACCAATGTTTTATACAGTTCCAGCATAACCTCCCTGCTCTTATATTCTATGCCTCGGCTAATAAAGGAAAGTATCCCGTTTGCCTTCTTGACCACCTTATCTACCTGTCCTGCTATCTTCAGGGATCTGTGGACATGCACTCCAAGGTCCCTCACTTCCTCTACACCTCTCAGTATCCTCCCATTTATTGTGTATTCCCTTGCTTTGTTCACCCTCCCCAAATACATTACCTCACACTTCTCCGGATTAAATTCCATTTGCCACTTTTCTGCCCACCTGACCAGTCCATTGATGTCTTCCTGCAGTCTACAGCTTTCCTCCTCACTATCAACCACACGGACAATTTTTGTATCATCTGCAAACTTCTTCATCAAGCCCCCAACATTCAAGTCCAAATCATTAATATATACCAAAGAGCAAGTGACCTAGTACTGAGCCCTGTGGAACCCCACTAGAAACAGCCTTCCAGTCACAAAAACACCCGACCATTACCCTTTGCTTCCTGCCACTGAGCCAATTTTGGATCCAACTAGTCACTTTCCCTTGGATCCCATGGGCTTTTATTTTTTTGACCAGTCTGTCATGTTGGACCTTGTCAAAAGCCTTGCTAAAATCCAAGTACATTACATCAAACGCGTTACCCTCATCGACCCTCCTTGTTACCTCCTCAAAAAAATTCAATCAAGTTAGTCAGACACGACCTTCCCTAACCACAGTTGGAGAGCGAGATGCACTCAGGGACTCCTGAACTATCTGCCTGGTCCTCTTTGTCTGTCTGGTGGTCACCTAGTCCCTCTCTGTTGGCTTTTATTGCTAGGGGGATAGAATATAAAAACAGGGAGGTATTGCTGCAGTTATATAAGGTATTGGTGAGACCGCACCTGGAATACTGCATACAGTTTTGGTGTCCACACTTAAGAAAAGACACACTTGCTCTCGAGGCAGTACAAAGAAGATTCACTCGGTTAATCCCGGGGATGAGGGGGTGGACATATGAGGAGAGGTTGAGTGGATTGGGACTCTACTCATTGGAGTTCAGAAGAATGAGAGGCGATCTTATTGAAACATATAAGATTGTGAAGGGGCTTGATCGGGTGGATGCGGTAAGGATGTTCCCAAGGATGGGTGAAACTAGAACTAGGGGGCATAATCTTAGAATAAGGGGCTGCTCTTTCAAAACTGAGATGAGGAGAAACTTCTTCACTCAGAGGGTAGTAGGTCTGTGGAATTTGCTGCCCCAGGAAGCTGTGGAAGCTACATCATTAAATAAATTTAAAACAGAAATAGACAGTTTCCTAGAAGTAAAGGGAATTAGGGATTATGAGGAGCGGGCAGGAAATTGGACATGAAGCTGAGTTCGGATCGGTCAAGGCCCTGTGGGTGGCGGAGAGGGCCCAGGGGCTGAGTGGCTGTGTCCTGCTCCTACTTCTTGTGTTCTTTCGATTTGAGGTTAGGATCAGATCAGCCATGATCTTATTGAATGGCGGAGCAGGCTCGAGGGGCCGATTGGCCTACTCCTGCTCCTATTTCTTAAGTTCTCTTATGTTCTTATGTTAACTTCCTTGCTTTTGTACTCTCTGCCTCTATTAATAAAGCCCAGGATCCCGTATGCTTTTTTAACAACCTTCTCAACTTGTCCTGCCACCTTCAAAGATTTGTGTACATACACTCCCAGGTCTCTCTGCACTCCCTTTAAAATTGGACCATTTAGTTTATCTTGCCTCACCTCAATCTTCCTACCAAAATGTATCACTTCACACTTCTCTGCATTAAATTTCATCTGCCATGTGTCTGCCCATTTCACCAGTCTGTTACTATCCTCCACATTGTTTACTACATTTCTGAGTTTCGTGTCATCTGCAAACTTTGAAATTCTACCCTGTATACCCAAGTCCAGGTCATTAATATATATCAGAAGAGCAGTGGTCCTAATATTGACCTCTGGGGAACATCACTGTAAACTTCCCTCCAGTCTGAAAAACAACCGTTCACCACTCCTCTCAGCTTTCTGTCTCTTAACCAATTTTGTATCCAAGCAGCCACTGTCCCTTCAATCCCATGGGTTTTAATTTTGCTAACAAGTCTATTATGTGGTACTTTATCAAATGCCTTTTAGAAGTCCAGATGCACAACACCAACCGCACTCCCCTCATCAACCCTCTCCGTTACTTCATCAAAGAACTCAATCAAATTAGTTAAACACAATTTTCCTTTAACAAATCCGTGCTGGCTTTCATTTATTAACCCATACTTTTCCAAGTGCCAATTAGTTAATGTAAAGGAAGAATGCGTCAAAATGCAAGAGGACCTTAATAAACTTGCAGGATGGGAGTTTAATTGGTAAATGAATTTCAATATAGGTAAGCGTAAGATGGTGCATTTTGGTAGGAAGAATAATGAGGTCACATACTGCTTGGATAATAAGAGTCTAAATGGGTTGGAGGAGCAGAGGGATCTGGGGGTACAGATACACAAATCATTAAAAGTAGTGACACAGGTTAATAAGGCCATAAAAAGGTAAACCAAACAGTGGGGTTCATTTCTAGAGGGACAGAATTGAAAAGCAGAGAAGTTATGTTGAACTTGTATAGAACCTTGGTTAGACCACACTTGGAGCACTATGCACAGTTCTGGTCTGCAAATTAGAGAAAGGATATAGAGGCACTGGAGAGGGTCCAAAAAAGATTCACAAGGATGATACCAGAACTGAGAGGATACACTTATCAGGAAAGGCTGAACAGGCTGGGGCTCTTCTCTCTAGAAAAGAGAAGGCTTTACAGGAAGGATGCGATTGCACTAGAGAGGGTACAGAGGAGATTTACGAGGATGTTACCAGGGTTGGAGAATTTTAGCTATGAGGAAAGATTGGGGTTGTTTCCTTTGGAACAGGGGAGGCTGAGGGGTGATTTAATTGTGTATAAAATTATGAGGGGCCTCGATAGAATGGATAGAAAGGACCTATTTTCCTTAGCAGAGAGGTCAATAACCAGGGGGCATAGATTTAAAGTAATTGGTAGAAGGATTAGAGGGGAGCTGAGGAGAATTTTTTTTCACCCAGAGGGTGGTGGGGGTCTGGAACTCACTGCCTGAGAGGGTGGGAGAGGCAGAAACCCTCATCGCATTTAAATGGTACTTGGATGTGCACTTAAGGTGCTGTAACCTGCAGGGCTACGGACCAAGTGCTGGAAAGTGGGATGAGGCTGGACACCTCCTTTTTGGCCGGCACGGACATGATGGGCCGAATGGCCTCCTTCTGTGCCGTGAATTTCTATGATTCTAAGGCTGAGAGGTGACCTTGCTAAGATTATGAAAGGGTTCGATAGGGGAGACGTAGAGAAGATGTTTCCACTTGTAGGGGAGACCAGAACTAGGGGCCATAAATATAAGATAGTGACTAATAAATCCAATCGGGAATTCAGGAGAAACTTCTTTACCCAGAGAGTGGTGAGAATGTGGAACTCGCTCCCACAAGGAGAGGTTGAGGTGAATAGTGTAGATGGATTTAAGGGGAAGCTCGATAAACACATGAGGGAGAAAGGAATAGAAGGATATGCTGATAGGGTGAGATGAAGGAGGGAGGGAGGAGGCTCGTGTGGAGAATAAACACCGGCATGGACCAGTTGGGCCGAATGGCCTGTTTCTGTGCTGTAGTTTCAATGCAACTCAATGTAATTAATTTTCTCCCGGAATATTGTCTCTAAAAGTTTCCCCACCACTGACATTAAGCTGACTGGCCTGTAATTGCCGGGTTTATCCCTTTTCTCTTTTTTGAACAGGGGTGCAACATTTGCAATCCTCCATACGGGTAGGGTAGCATAGTGGTTATGTTACTGGACTAGTAATCCAGAGGCCTGGACTAATAATCTAGAGTCATGAGTTCAAATCCTGCCACGGCAGCTGGGGAATTTAAATTCAATTAATTAAATTCAATGAATTAAATAAAATCTGGAATTAAAATACTAGTATCAGTAATGGTGGCCATGAAACTACTGGATTGTCGTAAAAACCCATCTGGTTCACGAATGCCCTTTAGGGGATGAAACCTGCCGTCCTTACCCGGTCTGGGCCAAGATGTGACTCCAGACCCACAGCAATGTGGTTGATTCTTAATCACCCTCTGAAATGGCCCAGCAAGACACTCAGTTGTAAAATCGCGCTAAAAAACATCACAATAAGAATAAAGCCGGACGGACCACCCGGCATCAGACCACAAGGCACCGGACACGACAACGGCAAAACACCAAGCCCAGTCGACCCTGCAAAGTTCTCCTCAGTAACATCTGGGGACTTGTGCCAAAATTGGGAGAGCTGTCCCACAGACTAGTCAAGCAACAGCCTGACATAGCCATACTCACAGAATCATACCTTTCAGTCAACGTCCCAGACTCTTCCATCACCATCCCTGGGTATGTCCTGTCCCACCGGCAGGACAGACCCACCAGAGGTGGTGGTACAGTGATATACAGTCAGGAGGGAGTGGCCCTGGGAGTCCTCAACATTGACTCCGGACCCCATGAAATCTCATGGCATCAGGTCAAACATGGGCAAGGAAACCTCCTGCTGATTACCACCTACCGTCCTCCCTCAGCTGATGAATCAGTCCTCCTCCATGTTGAGCACCACTTAGAGGAAGCACTGAGGGTAGCAAGGGCACAGAATGTACTCTGGGTGGGGGACTTCAATGTCCATCACCAAGGGTGGC
The DNA here is from genome assembly GCF_035084215.1 of Heptranchias perlo. Lineage (NCBI taxonomy): Eukaryota > Metazoa > Chordata > Chondrichthyes > Hexanchiformes > Hexanchidae > Heptranchias > Heptranchias perlo. Next base: position 58,931 of record NW_027139899.1, on the reverse strand, counting down.
TCGGTAGCACCACCACTGACCGCTGGCCGAGTCCTGAAGGACATAGCTGCTAGACTGGGCCTGCGGCAGGTGGTGAGCGAACCAACACGAGGGAAAAACTTATTTGACTTTGTCCTCACCAATCTACCTGTCGCAAATGCAACTGTCCATGACAGTATTGGTAGGAGTGACCACCGCACAGTCCCCGTGGAGACGAAGTCCCGTCTTTGCACTGAGGACACCATCCAACGTGTTGTGTGGCACTACCACAGTGCTAAATGGGATAGATTCAGAACAGATCTAGCAGCTCAAAACTGGGCACCCATGAGGTGCTGTGGGCCATCAGCAGCAGCAGAATTGTATTCCAGCACAATCTGTAACCTCATGGCCTGGCATATTCCTCACTCTACCATTACCAACAAGCCAGGGGATCAACCCTGGTTCAATGAGGAGTGTAGAAGAGCATGCCAGGAGCAGCACCAGGCGTACCTAAAAATGAGGTGCCAACCTGGTGAAGCTACAACTCAGGACTACATGCATGCTAAACAGCGGAAGCAGCATGCTATAGACAGAGCTAAGCAATTCCACAACCAACGGATCAGATCAAAGCTCTGCAGTCCTGCCACATCCAGTCATGAATGGTGGTGGACAATTAAACAATTAACGGGAGGAGGAGGCTCTGTAAACATCCCATTCGTCAATGATGGCGGAGTCCAGCACGTGAGTGCAAAAGACCAGGCTGAAGCGTTTGCAACCATCTTTAGCCAGAAGTGCCGAGTGGATGATCCATCTCGGCCTCCTCCCGATATCCCCACCATCACAGAAGCCAGTCTTCAGCTAATTTGATTCACTCCACGTGAGATCAAGAAACGGCTGAGTGCACTGTTTACAGCAAAGGCTATGAGCCCTGACAACATCCCAGCTGTAGTGCTGAAGACTTGTGCTCCAGAACTAGCTGCGCCTCCAGCCAAGCTGTTCCAGTACAGCTACAACACTGGCATCCACCCGACAATGTGGAAAATTGTCCAGGTATGTCCTGTCCACAAAAAGCAGGACAAATCCAATCCGGCCAATTACCGCCCCATCAGTCTACTCTCAATCATCAGCAAAGTGATGGAAGGTGTCGTCGACAGTGCTATCAAGTGGCACTTACTCACCAATAACCTGCTCATCAATGCTCAGTTTGGGTTCCGCCAGGACCACTCGGCCCCAGACCTCGTTACAGCCTTGGTTCAAACATGGACAAAAGTGCTGAATTCCAGAGGTGAGGTGAGAGTGACTGCCCTTGACATCAAGGCAGCATTTGATCGAGTGTGGCACCAAGGAGCCCTAGTAAAACTGAAGTCAATGGGAATCAGGGGGAAAACTCTCCAGTGGCTGGACTCATACCTAGCACAAAGGAAGATGGTAGTGGTTGTTGGAGGTCAATCATCTCAGCCCCAGGACATTGCTGCAGGAGTTCCTCAGGGCAGTGTCCTAGGCTCAACCATCTTCAGCTGCTTCATCAATGACCTTCCCTCCATCATAAGGTCAGAAATGGTGATGTTCGCTGATGATTGCACAGTGTTCAGTTCCATTCGCAACCCCTCAAATAATGAAGCAGTCCGTGCCCGCATGCAGCAAGACCTGGACAAAATCCAGGCTTGGGCTCATAAGTGGCAAATAACATTCGTGCCAGACAAGTGCCAGGCAATGACCATCTCCAACAAGAGAGAGTCTAACTACCTCCCCTTGACAGTCAATGGCATTTCCATCGCCGAATCCCCCACCATCAACATCCTGGGGGTCACCATTGACCAGAAACATAACTGGACCAGCCATATAAATACTGTGGCTACAAGAGCAGGTCAGAGGCTGGGTATTCTGCGGCGAGTGACTCACCTCCTCACTCCCCAAAGCCTTTCCACCATCTCCAAGGCACAAGTCAGGAGTGTGATGGAATACTCTCCACTTGCCTGGATGAGTGCAGCTCCAACAACACTCAAGAAGCTCGACACCATCCAGGACAAACCAGCCCGCTTGATTGGCACCCCATCCACCACCCTAAACATTCACTCCCTTCACCACCGGCTCACAGTGGCTTCAGTGAGTTCCATCCACAGGATGCACTGCAGTAAGTCACCAAGGCTTCTTCGACAGCACCTCCCAAACCCGCGACCTCTACCACCTAGAAGGACAAGGGCAGCAGGCACATGGGAACAACACCACCTGCACGTTCCCCTCCAAGTCACACACCATCCCGACTTGGAAATATATCGGCCGTTCCTTCATCGTCGCTGGGTCAAAATCCTGGAACTCCCTTCCTAACAGCACTGTGGGAGAACCTTCACCACACGGACTGCAGCGGTTCAAGAAGGCGGCTCACCACCACCTTCTCGAGGGCAATTTGGGATGGGCAATAAATGCCGGCCTTGCCCGCGATGCCCACATCCCATGAACGAATAAAATAAGTCATAGAACCGTAGAATCATAGAAAGGTTATAACATGGAAGGAGGCCATTCGGCCCATCAAGCCCATGCCGGCTCTCTGCAAGATCAATCCAGCTAGTCCCACTCCCCCGCCCTTACCCCGTAGCCCTGCAAATTTTTTGCTTTCAAGTACTTATCCAGTTCCCTTTTGAAGGCCATGATTGAATCTGCCTCCACCACCCCCTCAGGCAGTGCATTCCAGATCCTAACCACTCGCTGTGTAAAAAGTTTTTCCTCATGTCACCTTTGTTTCTTTTGCCAGTTACCTTAAATCTACATCCTCTGGTTCTTGACCCTTCCACCAATCTACTCTGCCTAGACCCTTCATGATTTTGAACAACTCCTCACAACCTTCTCTGTTCCAAGGAGAACAACCCCAGCTTCTCCAGTCTATCCACGTAACTAAAGTCCCTCGTCCCTGGAATCATTCTAGTAAATCTCTTCTGCACCCTTTGGGCATGAAGCTGAGCTCTGATCGGTCAATGCCCTGTGGGTGGCGGAGAGGGCCCAGGGGCTGAGTGGCCGGGTCCTGCTCCTATTTCTTATGTTCTTATGTTCTTTGTAAGGCCTTCACATCTTTCCTAAAATGCGGTGCTCAGAACTGGACACAATACTCCAGTTGTGGCCGAACCAGTGTTTTATAAAAGTTCATCATAACTTCCTTGCTTTTGTACTCTCTGTTCCTGTACCCCTTTTAGAATTGTACCCTCTAGTTTATATTGCCTCTCCTCATTCTTCCTGCCGAAATGAATCACAATGAGTCACAATCAGATTAGCCATGATCTTATCAAATGGCAGAGCAGGCTTGAGGGGCCGAATGGCCTACTCCTACTCTTAATTTATATGTTCGTATTTATCAAGAAAAGCAGTGGTCCCAGCACTGACCCCTGGGGAACACCACTGTACACCTCCCTCCAGTCTGAAAAACAGCCGTTCACCACTACAGCCTTCTGGCACCACCCCTATATCTAAGGAGGACTGAAAAATTGTGGCCAGTACCTCTGCAATTTCCACCCTTACTTTCCTCAGTAACCTAGGATGCATCCCATCCGGACCGGGTAACTTTTCTACTTTGACTACTGCCAACCTTTTAAGTACATCCTCTTTATCTATTTTTATCCTTCTCCAGTGAAGACGGATGCAAAATATTCACTTAGTGCCTCAGCCATGCCCTCTGCTTCCAAAAAAAATCTCCTTTTTTGTCCCTAATCGGCCTCGCCCTTCCTTTGAAAACCCGTTTACTTTTTCATAGTATCATAGTAGATACAGCACAGGAGGAGGCCATTCATCCCATCGTGCCTGTGCTGGCTCTTTGACAGTGCTAACCAATTAGTCCCATTCCCCAGCCCTTTCCCCATAGCCCTGTGAATTTTTTCCCTTCAAGTATTTCATAGAATCATAGAAGTTACAACATGGAAACAGGCCCTTCGGCCCAACATGTCCATGTCGCCCAGTTTATACCACTAAGCTAGTCCCAATTGCCTGCACTTGGCCCATATCCCTCTATACCCATCTTACCCATGTAACTGTCCAAATGCTTTTTAAAAGACAAAATTGTACCCACCTCTACTACTGCCTCTATCTAATTCTCTTTTGAAAGTTATTATTGAATCTGCTTCCACCGCCCTTTCAGGCAGCGCGTTCCAGATCAGAACAACTCACTGTGTAAAAAAACATTCTCCTCATCTCCCCATCTGGTTCTTTTGCCAATTATCTTAAATCTGTGTCCTCTGGTTACCGACCCTCCTGCCACTGGAAACAGTTTCTCCTTATTTAGTCTATCAAAACCCTCCATGATTTTGAACACCTCATGGTGTTCCCCTTAAATCTCCCCTTAACCTTCTCTGTTCTAAAGAGAACAATCCCAGCTTTTCCAGTCTCTCCACATAACAGAAGTCCCTCATCCCTGGTCCCATTCTGACACAAATTTCTTACACTAACTTGTGACACAGACCCAGAAGAGTTGAGAGCCTGAGAATCCGATGAGCACATGGACACAGTGGAATTGAGGGGTGAGGCAGGTTCATTTGCTCTGAGTGGCTTGGGGCCAGATTACAATCCCACGCTGGGGGAGGTTTTGAGGAAGTTGACCTGAACTGGTATTGACATGATACCTCGACAATCCTTTTAGACATCACGATTGTAAGTGTAGCTCTTCCACTGCTTTGCTTAATGTGCTATTGTTCACTATTATCCACGCTGGCTTATGTTTAATAAACCTTTTTAATACACAGTCCCTACCCTGCATAGTGGGTGCGTTGGTGTTAACGTGATTCACTTGCTATACAGCGCCTTTAACGTAGTAAAACGTGCCGAGGCACTTCACAGGAACATAAATCAGACAAAAATTGACATCGCTTCTTCTCTGCTATCTGATTCTATGAAGTACAGCCGATCTGTACAAACACCAATGAACAGGAAGACCATTTGTGTATTGTCCAGCAGGACATAGATTGAGGCAATTCCATTTTTCAGTTTTCATTTACCTGTTGTTTTGTTTTTAAACAGAAAATATTTCACTCCGGAGACCATGACAGTGATGAGCAGTTGGACTTCGGAGAGTTTACCAATTACCTCAGGAGCCATGAGAAGAAACTTAAACTGGCCTTCAAGAGTTTGGACAAAAATAACGACGGTGAGTACACGATATCACTCCAAATGTAAAAAACACTTGCAGTCAATGCTGCTGTATGTGCTGGGACCGGGGGGGGGGGTGTGTGCTGGGTGAGGGGGGGGGGGGTGTGCTGGGACCGGGGGGGGGGGTGTGCTGGGTGAGGGGGGGGGGTGTGTGCTGGGTGGGGGGGGGGTGTGTGCTGGGTGAGGGGGGGGGGGCGTGCTGGGTGGGGGGGGAGGGGTGTGCTGGGTGGGGGGGGGAGGTGTGCTGGGTGGGGGGGGGGTGTGTGCTGGGTGAGGGGGGGGGGGTGTGCTGGGTGGGGGGGGGGGGGTGTGCTGGGTGGGGGGGGGGGGGTGTGCTGGGTGGGGGGGGGGGTGTGTGCTGGGTGGGGGGGGGGTGTGTGCTGGGTGAGGGGGGGGGGTGTGCTGGGTGAGGGGGGGGGGGTGTGCTGGGTGAGGGGGGGGGGGGTGTGCTGGGTGAGGGGGGGGGTGTGCTGGGTGGGGGGGGGGGTGTGTGCTGGGTGAGGGGGGGGGGTGTGCTGGGTGAGGGGGGGGGGGGTGTGCTGGGTGGGGGGGTGGGTGTGTGCTGGGTGAGGGGGGGGGGGTGTGCTGGGTGAGGGGGGGGGGGGTGTGCTGGGTGGGGGGGTGGGTGTGTGCTGGGTGAGGGGGGGGGTGTGTGCTGGGTGGGGGGGGGGGTGTGTGCTGGGTGGGGGGGGGGGGGTGTGCTGGGTTGGGGGGGGGGGGTGTGCTGGGTGGGGGGGGGGGTGTGCTGGGTGAGGGGGGGGGTGTGTGCTGGGTGAGGGGGGGGGTGTGTGCTGGGTGAGGGGGGGGGTGTGTGCTGGGTGGGGGGGGGGGTGTGCTGGGTGAGGGGGGGGGGTGTGTGCTGGGTGAGGGGGGGGGTGTGTGCTGGGTGAGGGGGGGGGTGTGTGCTGGGACCGGGGGGGGGGCCGGTGCTGAGTTTGCTGGATGCACTTGGATTGCTGTCTGAATGGTGTACCCCCAGACCCGTGCTGTGTGTCGCCCGCCGTACCCCCAGACCCGTGCTGTGTGTCGCCCGCCGTACCCCCAGACCCGTGCTGTGTGTCGCCCGCCGTACCGCCAGACCCGTGCTGTGTGTCGCCCGCCGTACCGCCAGACCCGTGCTGTGTGTCGCCCGCCGTACCCCCAGACCCGTGCTGTGTGTCGCCCGCCGTACCCCCAGACCCGTGCTGTGTGTCGCCCGCCGTACCCCCAGACCCGTGCTGTGTGTCGCCCGCCGTACCCCCAGACCCGTGCTGTGTGTCGCCCGCCGTACCCCCAGACCCGTGCTGTGTGTCGCCCGCCGTACCCCCAGACCCGTGCTGTGTGTCGCCCGCCGTACCGCCAGACCCGTGCTGTGTGTCGCCCGCCGTACCGCCAGACCCGTGCTGTGTGTCGCCCGCCGTACCGCCAGACCCGTGCTGTGTGTCGCCCGCCGTACCGCCAGACCCGTGCTGTGTGTCGCCCGCCGTACCGCCAGACCCGTGCTGTGTGTCGCCCGCCGTACCGCCAGACCCGTGCTGTGTGTCGCCCGCCGTACCGCCAGACCCGTGCTGTGTGTCGCCCGCCGTACCGCCAGACCCGTGCTGTGTGTCGCCCGCCGTACCGCCAGACCCGTGCTGTGTGTCGCCCGCCGTACCGCCAGACCCGTGCTGTGTGTCGCCCGCCGTACCGCCAGACCCGTGCTGTGTGTCGCCCGCCGTACCGCCAGACCCGTGCTGTGTGTCGCCCGCCGTACCCCCCGACCCGTGCTGTGTGTCGCCCGCCGTACCCCCCGACCCGTGCTGTGTGTCGCCCGCCGTACCCCCCGACCCGTGCTGTGTGTCGCCCGCCGTACCCCCCGACCCGTGCTGTGTGTCGCCCGCCGTACCCCCCGACCCGTGCTGTGTGTCGCCCGCCGTACCCCCCGACCCGTGCTGTGTGTCGCCCGCCGTACCCCCCGACCCGTGCTGTGTGTCGCCCGCCGTACCCCCCCGACCCGTGCTGTGTGTCGCCCGCCGTACCCCCCGACCCGTGCTGTGTGTCGCCCGCCGTACCCCCCGACCCGTGCTGTGTGTCGCCCGCCGTACCCCCCGACCCGTGCTGTGTGTCGCCCGCCGTACCCCCCGACCCGTGCTGTGTGTCGCCCGCTGTATCCTCTGTTCATGGGGACTTTTACTGAAGTGTTATTTTATTCTTTTAGGGAGGATTGATGCTGCTGAGATTGTCGAGTCTCTGAAGTCACTGGGAATCAGTATCAATCTTCAGAAAGCAGAGAAGATTCTTCAGAGGTTAGCTAATGTCGTGAAGGATCTCACTGGCAATATTTGTTGTGTGGGTTGTTCCCAATGAGTCAGAAACACACCCTTTCTTTGAATAATTGTTAACTGTTAACAAACAGTTGGGAAGGCGAATGGTATGTTGGCCAAGAGGATTTAAGTACAGGAGCAGGGATGTCTTTTTTTTTTATTCGTTCATGGGATGTGGGCGTCGCTGGTGAGGCCGGCATTTATTGCCCATCCCTAATTGCCCTTGAGAAGGTGGTGGTGAGCCGCCTTCTTGAACCGCTGCAGTCCGTGTGGTGAAGGTTCTCCCACAGTGCTGTTAGGAAGGGAGTTCCAGGATTTTGACCCAGCGACGATGAAGGAACGGCGATATATTTCCACGTCAGGATGGTGTGTGACTTGGAGGGGAACGTGCAGGTGGTGTTGTTCCCATGTGCCTGCTGCTCTTGCCCTTCTAGGTGGTAGAGGTTGCGGGTTTGGGAGGTGCTGTCGAAGAAGCCTTGGCGAGTTGCTGCAGTGCATCCTATGGATGGTACACATTGCAGCCACTGTGCGCCGGTGGTGAAGGGAGTGAATGTTTAGGGTGGTGGATGGGGTGCCAATCAAGCGGGCTGGTTTGTCCTGGATGGTGTCGAGCTTCTTGAGTGTTGTTGGAGCTGCACTCATCCAGGCAAGTGGAGAGTATTCCATCACACTCCTGACTTGTGCCTTGGAGATGGTGGAAAGGCTTTGGGGAATCAGGAGGTGAGTCACTTGCCACAGAATACCCAGCCTCTGACCTGCTCTTGTAGCCACAGTATTTATATGGTTGGTCCAGTTATGTTTCTGGTCAATGGTGACCCCCAGGATGTTGATGGTGGGGGATTCGGCGATGGAAATGCCGTTGAATGTCAGGGGGAGGTGGTTAGACTCTCTCTTGTTGGAGATGGTCATTGCCTGGCACTTGTCTGGTGCGAATGTTACTTGCCACTTACGAGCCCAAGCCTGGATGTTGTCCAAGGTCTTGCTGCATGTGGGCTTAGACTGCTTCATTATTTGAGGGGTTGCGAATGGAACTGAACACTGTGCAATCATCAGCGAATATCCCCATTTCTGACCTTATGATGGAGGGAAGGTCATTGATGAAGCAGCTGAAGATGGTTGGGCCTAGGACACTGCCCTGAGGAACTCCTGCAGCAATGCAGTTATACAGTTATACAGGGCCTTGGTGAGACCACATCTGGAGTATTGTGTGCAGTTTTGGTCTCCTTATTTGAGGAAGGATGTCCTTGCCATGGAGAGAGTGCAACGAAGGTTTACCAGACTGATTCCTGGGATGGCAGGACTGACGTCTGAGGAGAGATTGGGTCGACTAGGCCTGTATTCACTAGAGTTTAGAAGAATGAGAGGTGATCTCATCGAAACATATAAAATTCTAACAGGACGAGACAGACTAGATGCAGGGAGGATGTTCCTGATGGCTGGGGAGTCCAGAACCAGGGGTCACAGTCTCAGGATACGGGGTATGCCATTTAGAACCGAGATGAGAAATTTCTTTACTCAGAGGGTGGTGAACCTGTGGAATTCTCTACCACAGAAGGCAGTGGAGGCCAAGTCATTAGATGTATTCAAGAAGGAGATAGATATATTAATGCTAAAGGGACCAAGGGATATGGGGAAAAAGCAGGAACAGGGTACTGAGTTAGACGATCAGCCATGATCATTTTGAATGATGGAACAGGCCCGAAGAGCCGAATGGCCTTCTCTTGCTCCTATTTTCTATGTTTCTATGTTTCTATGTTATGTCAAACAACACTCGGCTCCAGACCTCATTAAAGCTTTAGTCCAAACATAGACACAAGCTGAATTCCAAAGTGGCACCAAGGAGGCCCAGTCAAACTGGTCAATGGGGATCAGGGAGAAAACTCCCTTCTGAATGCTGGTGAGGGAGAGGGTTCCTCTGGGGAGTGCAGCCAGAGCCAAGTCCACAGCACCATGGGTGGCTCAGCTGAACGGGGGCAGGAGAAAGGTCAGGAGAGCAATAGTGATGGGGGATTCTATAGTTCGGGGAGTAGACGGGTGTTTCTGCGGCCGCAGATGTGATTCCAGGATGGTATGTTGCCTCCCTGGTGTCAGGGTCAAGGGTGTCACTGAGAACATTCTGTGGGGAGAGGAGGGTGAACAGCCAGGGGCCGTGGTCCATATCCGTATCAACGACATAGGTAGAAAGAGGGATGAGTCCTGCAGGCAGATTTTAAGGAATTAAGAAAGAGATTAAGAAGCAGGACCTCAAAGGTAGTAATCTCCGGATTACTCCCAGTGCCATGCGCTAGTGAGTATAGAAATAGGAGGATAGAGCAGATGAATGCGTGGCTGGAGAGATGGTGCAGGAGGGAGGGCTTTAGAAGGTGAGACGTGTACAGGCCGGATGGGTTGCTCTTCAACGGAGCTGGGACCAACTGTCCTCGTGGGGAGGCTCGCTGGTGCTGTGGGGGGAATATAAAATAAATTGGCAAATAGCCACATGGGAATATGATGTCGTGGCGATAACGGAGACCTGGCTCAAAAAAGGGCAGGATTGGGTACTAAATATTCCTGGATACAAGGTGTTCAGGAAAGATAGGGAAGGAAAGAAAGGAGGGGGGGGGGGGTGTCAGTATTGATTAAGGAGAATCTTGTAGTGCTGGAGAGAGAGGATGTCCTGGAGGGGTCAAGGACAGAATCTATTTGGTTAGACTTAGGAAATAAAAGAGGTGCCATTACACTACTGGATGTATTCTATAGGCCATCAACTAGTGGGAAGGAGATAGAGGAACAAACTTGCAGGGAAATTACAGAGAGGTGCAAAAGCTATAGAGTAGTGATAATGGGGGACTTCAACAATCCTGATGTAGACTGGGATAGTAATAGTGTAAAGGGCAGAGAGGGGGAGGAATTTCTGAAATATGTTCAGGAGAACTTTCTTAATCAGTACATTTCCGGCCCAACGAGGAAGGAGGCATTGCTGGACTTGATTCTAGAGAATGAGGTTCCGCCAGGACCACTCGGCTCCAGACCTCATTACAGCCTTGGTCCAAACATGGACAAAAGAGCTGAATTCCAGAGGTGAGGTGAGAGTGACTGCCCTTGACATCAAGGCAGCATTTGACCGAGTGTGGCACCAAGGAGCCCCAGTAAAATTGAAGTCAATGGTAATGGTAATCAGGGGGAAAACTCTCCAGTGGCTAGAGTCATACCGAGCACTAAGGAAGATGGTAGTGGTTGTTGGAGGCCAATCATCTCAGCCCCAGGGCATTGCTGCAGGAGTTCCTCAGGGTAGTGTCCTAGGCCCAACCATCTTCAGCTGCTTCATCAATGACCTTCCCTCCATCATAAGGTCAGAAATGGTGATGTTCGCTGATGATTGCACAGTGTTAAGTTCCATTCGCAACCCCTCAGATAATGAAGCAGTCCATGCCCACATGCAGCAAGACCTGGACAACATCCAGGATTGGGCTCATAAGTGGCAAGTAACATTCGCACCAGACAAGTGCCAGGCAATGACCATCTCCAACAAGAGAGAGTCTAACCACCTCCCCTTGACATTCAACAGCATTACCATCGCCGAATCCCCCACCATCAACATCCTGGGGGTCACCATTGACCAGAAACATAACTGGACCAGCCACATAAATACTGTGGCTACAAGAGCAGGTCAGAGGCTGTGTATTCTGTGGCGAGTGACTCACCTCCTGACTCCCCAAAGCCTTTCCACCATCTCCAAGGCACAAGTCAGGAGTGTGATGGAATACTCTTAACTTGCCTGGATGAGTGCAGCTCCAACAACACTCAAGGAGCTCGACACCATCCAGGACAAAGCAGCCCATTCGATCGGCACCCCATCCACCACCCTGAACATTCACTCCCTCCCCCGCCTTATTCACCCGCTCCCTCCCCCGCCTGCGCACTGCGTTGCAGTGTGTTCCATCTACAGGATGCACTGCAGCAACTCGCTAAGGCTTCTTCGACAGCACCTCCCAAACCCACGATCTCCACCGCCTGGATGGACATGAGCAGCAGGTACATGGGAACAACACCACCTGCACGTTCCCCTCCAAGTCACACACCATCCCGACTTGGAAATATATCGCCGTTCCTTCACCGTTGCTGGGTCAATATCCTGTAACTCCCTACCATGTTATTAAAGGGACAGTGGCAGTGTGGGTACAAAATTGGCTAAGGGACAGAAAGCAGAGAGTAGTGGTGAACGGTTGTTTTTCAGACTGGAGGGAAGTTTATAGTGGTGTCCCCCAGGGGTCAGTATTCGGACCACTGCTCTTTTTGATATATATTAATGACCTGGACTTGGGTATAGAGGGTAGAATTTCAAAGTTTGTAGATGTCATAAAGCTTGGAAATGTAGTAAACAGTGAGGAGGATAGTAACAGACTTCAGGAGGACAGAGATAGAGATAGACTGGTGAAATGGGCAGACACATGGGGGATGGAATTTAACAGAGAAGTGTGAAGTGATACATTTTGGTAGGAAGAATGAGGAGAGGCAATATAAACTAAATGGTACAATTTTAAAGGGGGTGCAGGAACAGAGAGACCTGGGGGTGTATGTACACAAATCTTTGGAGGTGCCAGGACAAGTTGAGAAGGCTGTTAAAAAAAAAACACAAGGGATCCTGGGCTTTATTAATAGAGGCAGAGAGTACAAAAGCAAGGAAGTTATGCTAAACCTTTATAAAATACTAGTTACGCCCCAGCTGCAGCATTGTGCCCAATTCTGGGCAACACACTTTAGGAAGAACGTCAAGGCCTTGGAGAGGAACATAGGAACAGGAGTAGGCCATTCTGCCCCTCGTGCCTGCTCCGCCAATTGATAAGATCATGGCTGATCTGTGATCTAACTCCATATACCTGCCTTAGGCCCATATCCCTTAATACCTTTGGTTGCCAAAAAGCTATCTATCTCAGATTTAAATTTAGCAATTGAGCTAGTATCAATTGCCGTTTGCGGAAGAGAGTTCCAAACTGCTACAACCCTTTGTGTGTAGAAATGTTTTCTAATCTCACTCCTGAAAGGTCTGGCTCTAATTTTTAGACTGTGCCCCCTACTCCTAAAATCCCCAACCAGCGGAAATAGTTTCTCTCTATCCACCCTATCTGTTCCCCTTAATATCTTATAAACTTTGATCAGATCACCCCTTAGCCTTCGAAACTCTAGAGAATATAACCACAATTTGTGTAATCTCTCCTCGTAACTTAACCCTTGAAGTCCGGGTATCATTCCAGTAAACCTACGCTGCACTCCCTCCAAGGCCAATATGTCCTTCCGAAGGTGCGGTGCCCAGAACTGCTCACAGTACTCCAGGTGCGGTCTAACCAGGGTTTTGTATCGCTGCAGCATAACTTCTGCCCCCTTGTACTCTGGTCCTCTAGATATAAAGACCAGCATTCCATTAACCTTCGTTGTACCCCCTCTAAGGCAAGTATATCCTTCCTTGGGTAAGGAGACCAAAATTGTACACAATACTCAAGGTGTGGTCTCACCAGAGCCCTATATAATTGCAGCAAGACCTCCTTACTCTTATACTCCAACCTCCTTGCAATAAAGGCTAGCATACCATCTGCCTTCCTAGCTGCTTGTTGTAACTGCATGTTAACTTCCTGTGATTTGTGTACAGGGACATCCAAATCCCTCTGAATGCCAACATTTCTTAGTCTCTCATCTTGTAAAAAGTATTTTGCTTTTCTATTCTCCCTACCAAAGTGGATAATTGCACATTTCCCCACATTATACTCCATCTCCACCTTCTCGCCCACTTACTTAACCTCCCTATATCCCTTTGCAGCTTCTTTGTGTCCTCCTCATCGCTTACTTTTCCACTTAGCTTTGTATCATCAGCAAACTTGGATACATTACACTCGGGGATCAGGCAGGAAAACGGAGAAGATCAGCCATGATCTGATTGAATGGCGGAGCAGGCTCGAGGGGCCCGATGGCCTACTCCTGCTCCTGCTCCTATTTCTTATGTTCTTATATTGATATATATTGGCTCTCCCTTCATCACCGGCTCACCATGGATACAGTGTGTACCATCCACAGGATGCAATGCAGCAACTCGCCAAGGCTTCTTCGACAGCACGTACCAAACCCGCGACCTCTACCACCTAGAAGGACAAGAGCAGCAGGTACATGGGAACAACACCACCTGCACGTTCCCCTCCAAGTCACACACCATCCCGACTTGGAAATATATCGCCGTTCCTTCATCGTCGCTTGGTCAAAATCCTGGAACTCCCTTCCTAACAGCACTGTGGGAGAACCTTCACCACACGGACTGCAGCGGTTCAAGAAGGCGGCTCACCACCACCTTCTCGAGGGCAATTAGGGATGAGCAATAAATGCCGGCCTCGCCAGCGACGCCCACATCCCATGAATGAGTTTTTAAAAAAAGCTGAGGCCCAAGCACTGATCCTTGAGGCACCCCACTAGTTACAGCCTGCCAACCCAAAAATGACCCATTTATCCCTACTCTCTTTTTTCTCTGTTAACCAATCCTCAATCCATGCTACTATATTACCCCAATCCCAATATCCCTTATCTTGTGTAACAACCTTTTATGTGGCACCTTATCGAATGCCTTTTGAAAATCCAAATATACCACATCCACTGGTTCCCCTTTATCTACCCTGCTAGTTACAACCTCAGAAAAACGCCAATAAATTTGTCAAATACGATTTCCCTTTCGTGAAACCGTGTTGACTCTGCCTAATCGTATTATGATTTTCTGAGTGCCCTGTTACTACGTCGTTAATAATAAATTCTAGCATTTTCCCTACAGGTGTCAGAGGCTAACTGGCCTGTAGTTCCCTGTTTTCTCTCTCCCATTACTGGAATGGTACCAGGGATGAGGGACTTCAGTTATATGGATATACTGGAGAAGCTGGGATTGTTCTCCTTAGAGCAGCGAAGGTTAAGGGGAGATTTAATAGAAGTGTTCAAAATTAGGATGGGTTTTGATAGTCAATAGGGAGAAACTGTTTCCACTGGCAGGAGGGTCGGTAACCAGAGGACACAGATTTAAGGTAATTGGCAAAAGAACCAGGGGGGAGATGAGGAAACATTTTTTTACGCAGCGAGTTGTTCTGATCTGGAATGCGCTGCCTGAAAGGGCGGTGGAAGCAGATTCAATAATAACTTTCAAAAGGGAAAAGAGAAATTTTCAGGGCTATGGGGAAAGAGCAGGGGAGTGGGACTAATTGGATAGATCTTTCAAAGAGCCGGCACAGGCACGATGGGCCAAAAGGCCTCCTTCTGTGCTGTATGATTCTATATTACAGTTTTCTTATTATAAATGATCTCACAAAATGTGTTACAGGAAGTAATATTGGTGGACAGAAAGTGTATGTCATACACAAGAATTGTACTAATCTATAGATAGTGCGGAGTGAGTTTGAGTTATTAGTGTGCCTAACACACGGGGAGAACACAGTGATGGAAAGGCATGTCCAGCAATGACCCTTCCCAACATCTTAATTATTATAAAGAGGAAGGTTCCGGCAGTTTGATTAGGCTCCTGTGAAGCGCCTTGGAACGTTTTTCTACGTTAAAGGCGCTGTATAAATGCAAGATGTTGTTGCTGGATATGAAATAAGATATGAGGTGGTTTCTTATTCTGCACACCAGAACTTGAAATTGAAAGATATTATTGATAGAGGTTAATGTAACCCTATCAAGGTAAGGAGACAGAAAGTGGAGATTGTAACCTCTGACCCATTGTTTCGTCTCCTTTGCTGCAGTATGGATGCAGACGGGACCATGACAGTGGACTGGAACGAATGGCGGGACCACTTCATGTTCAACCCAGCAACGAGCATCCAAGAAATCATCCATTTCTGGAAACATTCGACGGTGAGCCACCGGAGTTTGTACTTCATGTTTACACAGCGATGTTTCACTGCTCAATACCTCATACCCAGACTCCCTTTACAGCACAGAGAGAGAAATCAATTCAACTGCCGGAATACATCTCTCCCCATCTCACACCAGGGGGTGATTTTAGGGGGCAATTGGGGGCGGGGGGCGGGGAAAATCGCAGAAATCCCGTTGGGGTTCGGAAGCCGGCTCCAACCCGCCGACTTCCGAGTTTCCCAGGGACCCATCTGTGTGCGCGCGGGCGAACCGAAAACGGAAGTCCCGCCGGTAATTAAAGCCGGCAGGATGACAGTTAAAGAGTCAAATGTACCTCATTGAGGTATTCAAGGCAATTTACCTGTGACAGAGGAAGTAATTGTAATGATTTTTAATTTACCTGGGCGGCTTGCCCACCACTTCTGATTCACACCTGGTGAAACCAGGATCAGGGAACAAGAAACAAGATAAATTAAATAAAAAACCATAAATGGAAGTGAAAACACGAAATGAACCGACCTTTGCACACTGCTCCGATGTCCGATGTCTCCCGCTCTGATGTCCCCCCTCTTCACCCCCCCCCAATGTCCCCCCTAAACAGCCCCCGACGTCCCCCCTAAACAGCCCCCGACGTCCCCCCTAAACAGCCCCCGACGTCCCCCCTAAACAGCCCCCGACGTCCCCCCTAAACAGCCCCCGACGTCCCCCCTAAACAGCCCCCGACGTCCCCCCTAAACAGCCCCCGACGTCCCCCCTAAACAGCCCCCGACGTCCCCCCTAAACAGCCCCCGACGTCCCCCCTAAACAGCCCCCGACGTCCCCCCTAAACAGCCCCCGACGTCCCCCCTAAACAGCCCCCGACGTCCCCCCTAAACAGCCCCCGACGTCCCCCCTAAACAGCCCCCGACGTCCCCCCTAAAGAGCCCCCGACGTCCCCCCTAAAGAGCCCCCGACGTCCCCCCTAAAGAGCCCCCGACGTCCCCCCTAAAGAGCCCCCGACGTCCCCCCTAAACAGCCCCCGACGTCCCCCCTAAAGAGCCCCCGACGTCCCCCCTAAAGAGCCCCCGACGTCCCCCCTAAAGAGCCCCCGACGTCCCCCCTAAAGAGCCCCCGACGTCCCCCCTAAAGAGCCCCCGACGTCCCCCCTAAAGAGCCCCCGACGTCCCCCCTAAAGAGCCCCCGACGTCCCCCCTAAAGAGCCCCCGACGTCCCCCCTAAAGAGCCCCCGACGTCCCCCCTAAAGAGCCCCCGACGTCCCCCCTAAAGAGCCCCCGACGTCCCCCCTAAAGAGCCCCCGACGTCGGCCCTCTTCACCCCCCCACACAGAGAGAGCGATTCAATCGCCTGTCATACCTCTCTCACGATTGAAGTCAATGCAATTGAAAATCAGGAGAGATGTTTAACTTGCAGCAAATCCGATATCGCCCGTTTTCGACGATCGAAAGAATCACTGGATCTTTTTCTGTCAGGATTTATCTCTCTCCTGTCTGTTGCGATAAAGCGTCTGCAGATAGAATCTTCCTGTGTTCCAGCCACTGAATTTAGCAGCAACTTTCTAACGATGAAAAGACGGACAAACTCTTCACATTAGCTTGAATTGCTGGGGCCCCTTTATCACCTGGTTTATCCCCAACACTGACACAGAAGTCAAAAAAACTATTAGCGAGGCCAAGGGGAACTCCAAAATTAAATTATCATGGACTATAAAAAGAAATAGTGAAGTATTCTACAGACACATAAATAACAAAAGAAAAATCAGGATAGGGATTGGGCCACTAAGGGATACACAAGATAAACTCACAGGTAATGACAGTGAAATGGCAGAAACATTGAATAATTACTTTGCCTCCGTATTTACCAGGAAAAAACGAACAAGGTGGGCAGGACATTGGAAGAGGAGAGGAGATCAAAAAAGATATAAAGACATTTAAGATAGAAAGGGGAGAAATAATTGCTAAACTAATTAAACTTAGAGAGGATAGAACCCCCGGTCCGGATGGATTGCATCTGTGAATATTAAAAGAAGTTAGGGAGGAGATAGCAGAGGCACTATTACATATGTATAAAAATTCATTAGAGAAGGGAATAGTGCCAGAGGTCTGATGGTCAGCTAATGTTAACTGGTGTTCCACAGGGATCAGTGCTGGTAGTGTAGCAACATTTATCCAACAAAATTCTTTCGATCTCAGTCTTGAAAACTCCAATTGCCTTCCAGTATATCCACAGCTTTTTGGGGGAGAGAGTTCCAGATTCCCACTCCCCTTTGTGTGAAGAAATGCTTCCTGATTTCACCCCTGAACGGCCGAGCTATAATTTTAAGATTATTCCCCCTTGTTCTGGACTCCCCCCACCAGAGGAAATAGTTTCTCTCTATCGACCCTACCAAATCCTTTAATCCTCTTAAACACCTTAATTCGATCACCCTTGTCTTCTAAACTCAAGGGAATACAAGGCTAGTCTATGCAACCTGTCCTTGTAATTTAAGTCTCTAAGCCCCGGTATCATTCTGAATGATTTTAAATTGACAGGGCTTTTTAAAATTGGTCAAGAAACTTGGAGAGTGCATCAGTTGGCAAAACAGACTGCTTTAATGGTATTTTTAACAGTTCCTCTTTATCCCGACTGTATTAAACTAGTGGTTGACACAGCATCTTGGAACAGCTTCATCCTATCCTGGTAAAATATGATTAGAACTTTTTATCACAACATAAATATAACAAGAATTCGACAAATGTGGTGCTTCCCATCTCCAGGACCAGCAGTGTTGTGTGAAGTCACAATCACATCGATAAAGGAACGAGTAAAACCTCCCACCTCCACCCATTCTTTCCCAGAATTATTCCCGATTTTTTTTTTTTTATTCGTTCACTGGATGTGGGCGTCGCTGGCAAGGCCGGCATTTATTGCCCATCCCGAATTGCCCTTGAGAAGGTGGTGGTGAGCCGCCGCCTTGAACCGCTGCAGTCCGTGTGGTGAAGGTTCTCCCACAGTGCTGTTAGGAAGGGAGTTCCAGGATTTTGACCCAGCGACAATGAAGGAACGGCGATATATTTCCAAGTTGGGATGGTGTGTGACTTGGAGGGGAACGTGCAGGTGGTGTTGTTCCCATGTACCTGCTGCTCTTGTCCTTCTAGGTGGTGGAGATCGCGGGTTTGGGAGGTGCTGTCGAAGAAGCCTTGGCGAGTTGCTGCAGTGCATCCTGTGGATGGTGCACACTGCAGCCACAGTGCGCCGGTGGTGAAGGGAGTGAATGTTTAGGGTGGTGGATGGGGTGCCAATCAAGCGGGCTGCTTTATCTTGGATGGTGTCGAGCTTCTTGAGTGTTGTTGGAGCTGCACTCATCCAGGCAAGTGGAGAGTATTCCATCACACTCCTGACTTGTGCCTTGTAGATGGTGGAAAGGCTTTGGGGAGTCAGGAGGTGAGTCACTCGCCGCAGAATACCCAGCCTCTGACCTGCTCTCGTAGCCACAGTATTTATATGGCTGGTCCAGTTATGTTTCTGGTCAATGGTGACCCCCAGGATGTTGATGGTGGGGAATTCGGCGATGGTAATGCCGTTGAATGTCAAGGGGAGGTGGTTAGACTCTCTCTTGTTGAAGATGGTCATTGCCTGGCACTTATCTGGCGCGAATGTTACTTGCCACTTATCAGCCCAAGCCTGGATGTTGTCCAGGTCTTGCTGCATGCGGGCTCGGACTGCTTCATTATCTGAGGGGTTGCGAATGGAACTGAACACTGTGCAGTCATCAGCGAACATCCCCATTTCTGACCTTATGATGGAGGGAAGGTCATTGATGAAGCAGCTGAAGATGGTTGGGCCTCGGACACTGCCCTGAGGAACTCCTGCAGCAATGCCCTGGGGCTGAGATGCTTGGCCTCCAACAACCACTACCATCTTCCTTTGTGCTCGGTATGACTCCAGCCAATGGAGAGTTTTCCCCCTGATTCCCATTGACTTCAATTTTACTAGGGCTCCTTGGTGCCACACTCGGTCAAATGCTGCCTTGATGTTTGACTTACAGGGAGAGGTTAGACAGACTGGGACTTTTTTCCCTGGAGAGCAGGAGGTTAAGGGGTGATCTTATCGAAGTCTATAAAATAATGAGGGGCATAGATAAGGTCGATAGTCAAAATCTTTTCCCAAAGGTAGGGGAGTCTATAACGAGGGGGCATAGATTTAAGGTGAGAGGGGAGAGATACAAAAGGGTCCAGAGGGGCAATTTTTTCACTCAAAGGGTGGTGAGTGTCTGGAACGAGCTGCCAGAGGCAGTAGTAGAGGCGGGTACAATTTTGTCTTTTAAAAAGCATTTGGACAGTTACATGGGTAAGATGGGTATTGAGGGATATGGGCCAAGTGCAGGCAATTGGGACTAGCTTAGTGGTATAAACTGGGCGACATGGACATGTTGGGCCGAAGGGCCTGTTTCCATGTTGTAACTTCTATGATTCTATGATTCTATGTCAAGGGCAGTCACTCTCACCTCACCTCTGGAATTCAGCTCTTTTGTCCATGTTTGGACCAAGGCTGTCATGAGGTCTGGAGCCGAGTGGTCCTGGCGGAACCCAAACTGAGCATCGGTGAGCAGGTTATTGGTGAGTAAGTGCCGCTTGATAGCACTGTCGACGACACCTTCCATCACTTTGCTGATGATTGAGAGTAGACTGATGGGGCGGTAATTGGCCGGATTGGATTTGTCCTGCTTTTGTGGACAGGACATACCTGGGCAATTTTCCACATTGTCGGGTAGATGCCAGTGTTGTGGCTGTACTGGAACAGCTTGGCTAGAGGCGCAGCTAGTTCTGGAGCACAAGTCTTCAGTACTACAGCTGGGATGTTGTCGGGGCCCATAGCCCTTTGCTGTATCCAGTGCACTCAGCCGTTTCTTGATATCACATGGAGTGAATCAAATTAGCTGAAGACTTGCTTCTGTGATGGTGGGGATATCGGGAGGAGGCCAAGATGGATCATCCACTCGGCACTTCTGGCTGAAGATGGTTGCAAACGCTTCAGCCTTGTCTTTTACACTCACATGCTGGGCTCCGTCATTATTGAGGATGGGGATGTTTACAGAGCCTCCTCCTCCCGTTAGTTGTTTAATTGTCCACCACCATTCACGACTGGATGTGGCAGGACTGCAGAGTATTGATCTGATCCGTTGGTTGTGGAATCGCTTAGCTCTGTTTATAACATGTTGCTTCCGCTGTTTAGCATGCATGTAGTCCTGAGTTGTAGCTTCACCAGGTTGGCATCTCATTTTTAGGTACGCCTGGTGCTCCCAGCATGCTCTTCTACACTCCTCATTGAACCAGGGTTGATCCCCTGGCTTGTTGGTAATGGTAGAGTGAGGAATATGCCGGGCCATGAGGTTACAGATTGTGCTGGAATACAATTCTGCTGCTGCTGGCCCACAGCACCTCTTGGAGGCCCAGTTTTGAGCTGCTAGATCTGTTCTTAATCTATCTCACTTAACACTGTGGTAGTGTCACATGACACGATGGACGGTGTCCTCAGTGTGAAGACGGGACTTCGTCTCCACAAGGACTGTGCGGTGGTCACTCCTACCAATACTATCATGGACAGATGCATTTGCGACAGGTAGATTGGTGAGGACGAGGTCAAGTAGGTTTTTCCTCGTGTTGGTTCGCTCACACACCTGCCGCAGGCCCAGTCTAGCAACTGTGTCCTTCAGGACTTGGCCAGCTCGGTCAGTAGTGGCTACCGAGCCACTCTTGGTGATGGACATTGAAGTCCCCCACCCAGAGTACATTCTGTGCCCTTACTACCCTCAGTGCTTCCTCCAAGTGGTGCTCAACATGGAGGAGGACTGATTCATCAGCTGAAAGAGGGCGGTAGGTGGTAATCAGCAGGAGGTTTCCTTGGCAATGTTTGACCTGAAGTCGAGACTCCATGGGGTCCGGAGTCAATGGTGAGGACTCCCAGGGTCAGCCCCCCACCTCCCACTGCCCCGACTGTACACCACAGTGGCTCCCACCTCTGGTGTGTCTGTCCCTGGGGTTACTAACACTCCCGGACTGTGCGGGTATGTCCCGGAATGGACGGTGGATCTACGTGCGCTGCTGCTGATGATCCGTGCTCAAGATAATGTGGGGGGAGAATCATAGAATGATGGAAAGTTACGATGTAGAAGGAGGCCATTCGGCCCATTGTGTCTGTGCTGGCCAATAAAGAGCCACCCAGCTTAATCCCACTTTCCAGCACTTGGTCCGTAGCCCTATAGTTTACGGCACTTCAGGGGCACATCCAGGTACTTTTTAAATGAGTTGAGGGTTTCTGCCTCTCCCACCCTCTCAGGCAGGGAGTTCCAGACCCCCACCACCCTCTGGGTGAAAACACTTCTCCTCAGCTCCCCTCTAATCCTTCTACCAATTACTTTAAATCTATGCCCCCTGGTCACTGACCCCTCTGCTAATGGAAATAGGTCCTCCCTATCCACTCTATAGAATCATAGAATCATAGAATCATAGAAGTTACAACATGGAAACAGGCCCTTCGGCCCAACATGTCCATGTCGCCCAGTTTATACCACTAAGCTAGTCCCAATTGCCTGCACTTGGCCCATATCCCTCGATACCCATCTTCCCCATGTAACTGTCCAAATGCTTTTTAAAAGACAAAATTGTACCCGCCTCTACTACTGCCTCTGGCAGCTCGTTCCAGACACTCACCACCCTTTGAGTGAAAAAATTGCCCCTCTGGATCCTTTTGTATCTCTCCCCTCTCACCTTAAATCTGTGCCCCCTCGTTATAGACTCCCCTACCTTTGGGAAAAGATTTTGACTATCGACCTTATCTATGCCCCTCATTATTTTATAGACTTCTATAAGATCACCCCTTAACCTCCTACTCTCCAGGGAATAAAGTCCCAGTCTGTCTAACCTCTCCCTGTAAGTCAAACCATCAAGTCCCGGTAGCATCCTAGTAAATCTTTTCTGCACTCTTTCTAGTTTAATAATATCCTTTCTATAATAGGGTGACCAGAACTGTACACAGTACTCCAAGTGTGGCCTCACCAATGCCCTGTACAACTTCAACAAGACATCCCAACTCCTGCATTCAATGTTCTGACCAATGAAACCAAGCATGCTGAATGCCTTCTTCACCACCCTATCCACCTGTGACTCCACTTTCAAGGAGCTATGAATCTGTACTCCTAGATCTCTTTGTTCTATAACTCTCCCCAACGCCCTACCATTAACGGAGTAGGTCCTGGCCCGATTCGATCTACCAAAATGCATCACCTCACATTTATCTAAATTAAACTCCATCTGCCATTCATCGGCCCACTGGCCCAATTTATCAAGATCCCGCTGCAATCCCAGATAACCCTCCTCACTGTCCACAATGCCACCAATCTTGGTGTCATCCGCAAACTTACTAACCATGCCTCCTAAATTCTCATCCAAATCATTAATATAAATAACAAATAACAGCGGACCCAGCACCGATCCCTGAGGCACACCGCTGGAAACAGGCAACCAGTTTGAAAAACAACCCTCGACAACCACCCTCTGTCTTCTGTCGTCAAGCCAATTTTGTATCCAATTGGCTACCTCACCTTGGATCCCATGAGATTTAACCTTATGTAACAACCTACCATGCGGTACCTTGTCAAATGCTTTGCTGAAGTCCATGTAGACCACGTCTACTGCACAGCCCTCATCTATCTTCTTGGTTACACCTTCAAAAAACTCAATCAAATTCGTGAGACATGATTTTCCTCTCACAAAACCATGCTGACTGTTCCTAATTAGTCCCTGCCTCTCCAAATGCCTGTAGATTCTATCCCTCAGAATACCCTCTAACAACTTACCCACTACAGATGTCAGGCTCACTGGTCTGTAGTTCCCAGGCTTTTCCCTGCCGCCCTTCTTAAACAAAGGCACAACATTTGCTACCCTCCAATCTTCAGGCACCTCACCTGTAGCGGTGGATGATTCAAATATCTCTGCTAGGGGACCCGCAATTTCCTCCCTAACCTCCCATAACGTCCTGGGATACATTTCATCAGGTCCCGGAGATTTATCTACCTTGATGCGCGTTAAGACTTCCAGCACCTCCCTCTCTGTAATATGTACACTCCTCAAGACATCACTATTTATTTCCCCAAGTTCCCTAACATCCATGCCTTTCTCAACCGTAAATACCGATGTGAAATATTCATTCAGGATCTCACCCATCTCTTGTGGTTCCGCACATAGATGACCTTGTTGATCCTTAAGAGGCCCTACTCTCTCCCTCGTTACCCTTTTGCCCTTTATGTATTTGTAGAAGCTCTTTGGATTCACCTTTGCCTGATCTGCCAAAGCAATCTCATATCCCCTTTTTGCCCTCCTGATTTCTCTCTTAACTCTACTCCGGCAATCTCTATACTCTTCAAGGGATCCACTTGATCCCAGCTGCCTATGCATGTCATATGCCTCCTTCTTATTTTTGACTAGTGCCTCAATCTCCCGAGTCATCCAAGGTTCCCTACTTCTACCAGCCTTGCCCTTCACTTTATAAGGAATGTGCTTACACTGAACCCTGGTTAACACACTTTTGAAAGCCTCCCACTTACCAGACGTCCCTTTGCCTGCCAACAGACTCTCCCAATCAACTTCTGAAAGTTCCTGTCTAATAGCATCAAAATTGGCCTTTCCCCAATTTAGAATTTTAACTTTTGGGCCAGACCTATCCTTCTCCATAGCTATCTTAAAACTAATGGAATTATGATCACTGGTCCCAAAGTGATCCCTCACTAACACTTCTGTCACCTGCCCTTCCTTATTTCCCAAGAGGAGGTCAAGTTTTGCCCCCTCTCTAGTCGGGCCATCCACATACTGAATGAGAAATTCCTCCTGAATACACTCAACAAATTTCTCTCCATCCAAGCCCCTAATGCTATGGCTGTCCCAGTCAATGTTGGGAAAGTTAAAGTCCCCTACTATTACCACCCTATTTTTCTTGCAGCTGTCTGTAATCTCCTTACATATTTGCTCCTCAATTTCCCGTTGACTATTTGGGGGTCTGTAGTACAATCCTATCAGTGATCTCTCCCTTCTTATTTTTCAGTTCTACCCATATGGACTCAGTGGGCGAACCCTCGGATATATCCCCTCTCACTACTGCCGTGATGTTCTCCCTAATCAAGAACGCAACTCCCCCTCCTCTCTTACCTCCTGCTCTATCTTTCCTATAGCATCTGTACCCTGGAACATTGAGCTGCCAGTCCTGCCCCTCCCTTAGCCATGTTTCAGTAATAGCTATAACATCCCAGTCCCATGTACCCATCCATGCCCTGAGTTCATCTGCCTTGCCCATCAGACTTCTTGCATTGAAATAAATGCAGTTTAATCTAGTCTTCCCTTGGTCTTTGCCCTGCTTTCTCAGACCATCTGTCCGGTCATGTTCTGTACACTCTCCCTTACTGCCTTTTGTTTCTGTCACCACTTTATTTCCCACTGACTTCCTGCATCGGTTCCCATCCCCCTGCCACATTAGTTTAAACCCTCCCCAACAGCACTAGCAAACACTCCCCCTAGGACATTGGTTCCAGTCCTGCCCAGATGCAGACCGTCCAATTTGTACTGGTCCCACCTCCCCCAGAACCGGTTCCAATGGCCCAGGAATTTGAATCCCTCCCTCTTGCACCATCTCTCAAGCCACGTATTCATCTTAGCTATCCTGTCATTCCTACTCTGACTAGCCCGTGGCACTGGTAGCAATCCTGAGATTACTACCTTTGAGGTCCTACTCTTTAGTTTAACTCCTAACTCCCTAAATTCAGCTTGTAGGACCTCATCCTGTTTTTTACCTATATCGTTGGTGCCTATATGCACCACGACAACTGGCTGTTCACCCTCCCCCTCCAGAATGTCCTGCAGCCGCTCCGAGACATCCTTGACCCTTGCACCAGGGAGGCAACATACCATCCTGGAGTCTCGGTTGCGTCCGCAGAAACGCCTGTCTATTCCCCTTACAATCGAGTCCCCTATCACTATAGCTCTGCCACTCTTTTTCCTGCCCTCCTGTGCAGCAGAGCCAGCCACGGTGCCATGAACCTGGCCACTGCCACCTTCCCCTGGTGAGCCATCTCCGCCAACAGTATCCAAAACGGTATACCTGTTTTGGAGGGAGATGACCGCAGGGGACCCCTGCACTGCCTTCCTACTCTTCCTCTGTCTGTTGGTCACCCATTCACTATCTCCCTCAGTAATTTTTATCTGCGGTGTGACCAACTCACTGAACGTGCTATCCACGACTTTCTCAGCATCGCGGATGCTCCAAAGTGAGTCCATCCGCAGCTCCAGAGCCGTCAAGCGGTCAAACAATAGCTGCAGCTGGACACACTTCCCGCAGGTGAAGGAATCAGGGATACAGGAAGGAGCCCTGAATTCCCACATCCCACAAGAGGAACATGACACGGCGCTGGGATCTCCTGCCATGACTTAACCCTTAAATTAGCTTAAGAACAACTACAATGTCAAGAGAAAAAAAAAGGAAAGAAAAACTACTTACCACTCCCTTTAAGGAGTTTACTCCTTTAAATTGTTCTCAATTTAGAGAATGTTAACTACACGAGGGACCTTGATTCACTAAAAAATAAACGCTACTTCCTATAAGACCTGCAGACCTTCCCTTTCCTTTTACTTCAGTTACTGTAGATAAGGAGAAATACTCACCTGAACCTACTCACCAATCAGGTGCCTCCCCTGTGTCGCGTCCCGATCTGATTCCTGACGTCACTTCGAACTCGGTCGCAGCTCCGCTCGGCTCGGCTCCTCTCAGCGCTCTGAAATCCCGCCTTTTATCGGACGCTCCCTCCGCTCGGCTCGGCTCCTCTCAGCGCTCTGAAATCCCGCCTTTTATCGGACCCTCCCTCCGCTCGGCTCGGCTCCTCTCAGCTGTTCTCAGCGCTCTGAAATCCCACCTTTTATCGGACGCTCCCTCCGCTCGGCTCGGCTCCTCTCAACGCTCTGAAATCCCGCCTTTTATCGGACGTTCCCCCAGCTCCGCTCCTCTCAGCTGTTCTCAGCGCTCTGAAATCCCGCCTTTTATCGGACGCTCCCTCCGCTCGGCTCGGCTCCTCTCAGCGCTCTGAAATCCCGCCTTTTATCGGACGCTCCCTCCGCTCGGCTCGGCTCCTCTCAGCTGTTCTCAGCGCTCTGAAATCCCGCCTTTTATCGGACGCTCCCTCCGCTCGGCTCGGCTCCTCTCAGCGCTCTGAAATCCCGCCTTTTATCGGACGCTCCCTCCGCTCGGCTCGGCTCCTCTCAGCGCTCTGAAATCCCGCCTTTTATCGGACGCTCCCTCCGCTCGGCTCGGCTCCTCTCAGCTGTTCTCAGCGCTCTGAAATCCCGCCTTTTATCGGACGCTCCCTCCGCTCGGCTCGGCTCCTCTCAGCTGTTCTCAGCGCTCTGAAATCCCGCCTTTTATCGGACGCTCCCTCCGCTCGGCTCGGCTCCTCTCAGCGCTCTGAAATCCCGCCTTTTATCGGACGCTCCCTCCGCTCGGCTCGGCTCCTCTCAGCTGTTCTCAGCGCTCTGAAATCCCGCCTTTTATCGGACGCTCCCTCCGCTCGGCTCGGCTCCTCTCAGCGCTCTGAAATCCCGCCTTTTATCGGACGCTCCCTCCGCTCGGCTCGGCTCCTCTCAGCTCGGCCCCTCATAATTTTATACCTCAATTAAATCTCCCCTCAGCCTCCTTTGTTCTGAAGAGAACAACCCCAGCCTATCCAATCTTTCCTCATAGCTAAAATTCTCCAGTCCTGGCAACATCCTCGTAAATCTCCTCTGCACCCTCTCTAGTGCAATTACATCCTTCCTGTAATGTGGTGACCAGAACTGTACCCAGTACTCAAGCTGTGGCCTAACTAGTGTTTTATACAGTTCCAGCATAACCTCCCTACTCTTATATTCTGTGCCTCAGCTAATAAAGGAAAGTATCCTGTATGCCTTTTTAACCACCTGTCCTGCTACCTTCAGGGATCTGTGGACATGCACTCCAAGGTCCCTCACTTCCTCTACACCTCTCAGTACCCTCCCATTTATTGTGTATTCCCTTGCTTTGTTTGCTCTCCCCAAATGCATTACCTCACACTGCTCCGGACTGAACTCCATTTGCCACTTTGCTGCCCACCTGACCAGTCCATTGATGTCTTCCTGCAGTCCACAGATTTCCTCCTCACTATCAACCACATGGCTAATTTTTGTATCATCTGCAAACTTCTTGATCAAGCCCCCCACATTCAAGTCCAAATCATCAATATATATCACAAAGAGCAAGGAACCCAGTACTGAGCCCTGCGGGACCCCACTGGAAACAGCCTTTCAGTTGCAAAAACACCCGTCAACCATTTCCCTTTGCTTCCGGCACAACTTTTCGGCACAACAAACCCTTCCTGCACCAGTATCATGTGGGAGAACTCTGGGTCAGCGGGTCGGAGCAGGTCGAGGTCATCGGATCGGACCATGGTCAGTGGGTCGGAGGGGTCACCGTTGGGGAACAGGGAAGTTTGGATCAAGTCCAAAACCGGACAAGGTCTGAGACGGATTCACAAAATATGTGAAGCCACAAATAAACGACAAAGTTGAAACACATCTTAAAAATAATATTAACGACAAACGATATTCCTTAACAAAGATGCGTTAAGAACATAAGAAATAGGAGCAGGAGTAGGCCAATCGGCCCCTCGAGCCTGCTCGGCCATTCAATAAGATCATGGCTGATCTGATCCTAACCTCAAATCTAAATTCATGTCCAATTTCCTGCCCGCTCCCCGTAACCCCTAATTCCCTTTACTTCTTGGAAACTGTCTATTTCTGTTTTAAATTTATTTAATGATGTAGCTTCCACAGCTTCCTGGGGCAGCAAATTCCACAGACCTACCACCCTCTGAGTGAAGAAGTTTCTCCTCATCAGTTTTGAAAGAGCAGCCCCTTATTCTAAGATTATGCCCCCTAGTTCTAGTTTCACCCATCCTTGGGAACATCCTTACCGCATCCACCCGATCAAGCCCCTTCACAATCTTATATGTTTCAATAAGATCGCCTCTCATTCTTCTGAACTCCAATGAGTAGAGTCACAATCTGCTCAACCTCTCCTCATATGTCCGCCCCCTCATCCCCGTGATTAACCGAGTGAACCTTCTTTGTACTGCCTCGAGAGCAAGTATGTCTTTTCTTAAGTATGAACACCAAAACTGTATGCAGTATTCCAGGTGCAGTCTCACCAATACCTTATATAACTGCAGCAATACCTCCCTGTTTTTATATTCTATCCCCCGAGCAATAAAAGCCAACATTCCGTTGGCCTTCTTGATCCCCTGCTGCACCTGCAAACTAACTTTTTGATTTTCTTGCACTGGGACCCCCAGATCCCTTTGTACTGCAGTACTTTCCAGTTTCTTGCCATTAAGATAATAACTTGCTCTCTGATTTTTCCTGCCAAAGTGCATAACCTCACATTTTCCAATATTGTATTGCATCTGCCAAATCTCTGCCCACTCACCCAGCCTGTCTAAATCCCCTTGTAGGTTTTTTATGTCCTCCTCACTCTCTACTTTCCCTCCCATCTTTGTATCATCTGCAAACTTTGATATGTTACACTCGGTCCCCTCCTCCAAATCGTTGATATAGATTGTAAAGAGTTGGGGACCCAGCACCGACCCCTGCGGAACACCACTGGCTACTGGTTGCCAGTCCGAGAATGAATCATATATCCCAACTCTCTGCTTCCTGTTAGATAACCAATCCTCCACCCATGCCAGACTATTACCCCCAATGCAGTGATTCTTTATCTTGAGCAATAATCTTTTATGTGGATGTTGTCTATATATGGATTTTAGTAAGGCATTTGACAAGGTCCCACATGGCAGACTGGTCAGAAAGGTAAAAGCCCATGGGATACAGGGAAATGTGGCAAATTGGATCCAAAATTGGCTCAGTAACAGGAAACAAAGGGTAAAAGTCGATGGATGTCTTTGCAAATGGAAATCCGTTTCCAGTGGTGTGCCACAGGGCTCAGTGTTGGGTCCCTTGCTGTTTGTGGTATATATTAATGATTTGGACTTGAATGTAGGGGGCATGATTGGCAAATTTTCAGACGACACAAAAATTGGCCGTGTAGTTGATAGTGAGGAGGATAGCTGTAGACTCCAAGAAGATATCAATGGGTTGGTGGAGTGGGCGGAAAAGTGGCAAATGGAGTTCAACCCAGAGAAGTGTGAGGTAATGCACTTAGGGAGGGCAAACAGTAAAAGGGAATACGCAGTAAACGGGAATATATTGAGAGGGGTAGAGGAAGTGAGAGACCTTGGAGTGCATGTGCACAGGTCCCTGAAGGTGGCAGTACAGGTAGATAAGGTTGTGAAGAAGGCATACGGAATGCTCTCCGTTATTAGCCGAGGTATAGAATACAAAAGCAGGGATGTAATGATGGAACTGTATAAAACGCTGGTAAGGCCACAGCTGGAGTATTGTGCACAGTTCTGGTCACCACATTACAGGAAGGACGTAATTGCTCTGGAGAGTGCAGAGAAGATTTACAAGAATGTTGCCAGGGCTTGAAAATTGCAGCTACGAGGAGAGATTGGATAGGCCGGGGTTGTTTTCTTTGGAGCAGAGGAGACTGAGGGGAGACTTGATTGAGGTGTACAAAATTATGAGGGGTCCAGATAGAGTAGACAGGAAGTACCTGTTTCTCCTAGCGGAGAGTTCAAGAACTGGAGGACATAGATTTAAGCTGATTGGCAGAGGGATTAGAGGGGACATGAGGAAAAACTTTTTTACCCAGAGGGTGGTGGGTGTATGGAATTCGCTGCCCGAATTGGTGGTAGAGGCAGGGACCCTCAACTCTTTAAAAAAGTACCTGGACCTGCACCTAAATTGCTGTAAGCTGCAGGGCTACGGACCGGGTGCTGGAAGGTGGGATTAGAATGGGCACCCGGTTGTTCTTCGAGCCGGCATGGACACGATGGGCTGAATGGCCCCGTTCCGTGCTTTATCTTTTCTATGGTTTTATGTAAGCGCAGGACTCGGCCAGCTCGGTCAGTAGTCGTGCTACCAAGCCCCTCTTGGTGATGGACTTTGAAGTCCCCCACCCAGAGTACATTTTGTGCCCTTGCTACCCTCAGTGCTTCCTCCAAGTGGTGCTCAACATGGAGGAGGACTGATTCATCAGCTGAGGGAGGACGGTAGGTGGTAATCAGCTCATGGAACTTCTAAGTTTTCCAAAAGAACGAGCCTGGAAATGTGGGTGAGCAGCTCACAAATCTTGCCTTTGCAGCAGATAAGATGGTTGTGGAAAAAGAGAACACATGACAGCCTACCTTGCACAAAATGGCGGACCTTTAACCAGTGTACCTTTTTCTCCAAATACTGTTATGCGCGAGCAAAGACCCAACTTTTACATGGTGAACCCAATGTTGATGTTGGGGGATTCGGCGATGGTAATGCTAACCCTAACCCTAATGTCACGTGATCAAAGCTCCAGGAATACGCCCAAGCACAGTTGGCAGTCCTGCCGGTGGGACAGGACATACCCAAAGATGGTAATGGAGGAGTCTGGGGCGTTGTATTCTGTGAGTACGACTGTCACGTTATTACTTGGCTAGTCTGTGGGACAGCTCTCCCCACTTTGGCCCCAGTTCCCAGATGTCAGTGAGGGACATTGCAAGGTTGAATGGGTTGGGTCTGCTTTCATTGTGTCCTGATTCGATGCCTGGAGCTGAGTGGTGCGTCCGGTTTTAATCCTATTATTTTCTGTGGTGGGTTTGATACATACTGAGTGTCTCGCTCGGCCACTTCAGAGGGAGGTTAAGGGTCAACCACGTTGGTATGGGACTGGAGTCACATATAGGCCCAGACCGGGTAAGGACGGCAGGTTTCCTTCCCTAAAGGACGTTAGTGAACCAGATAGGTTTTTACGTCAATCTGACAGTTTCACGGTCACTTTCACTGAGACCATATTTTTATTTCTATCGGGATTGCTGGACGATAAAAGAGCAGGGTCCATCTAGTCCACCTTCTACCATCCTATTGGTCGGAGCTGTTGACTAATCAGAGCAATCAATCTCTATTGAGAAGCAGCAAACAAACTTTCAAATAGTCATAGAGTCATAGAGTTATACAGCACGGATAGAGGCCCTTCGGCCCATCGTGTCCGCGCCGGCCATCAGCCCTGTCTACTCTAATCCCATATTCCAGCATTTGGTCTGTAGCCTTGTATGCGATGGCATTTCAAGTGCTCATCCAAATGCTTCTTGAATGTCGTGAGGGTTCCTGCCTCCACAACCCTTTCAGGCAGTGAGTTCCAGACTCCAACCACCCTCTGGGTGAAAAAGTTCTTTCTCAAATCCCCTCTAAACCTCCCGCCTTTTACCTTGAATCTATGTCCCCTTGTTATAGTACCCTCAACGAAGGGAAAAAGCTCCTTAGTATCCATCCTATCTATGCCCCTCATAATTTTGTACACCTCAATCATGTCCCCCCTCAGCCTCCTCTGCTCCAAGGAAAACAAACCCAATCTTCCCAGTCTCTCTTCATAGCTGAAGCGCTCCAGCCCTGGTAACATCCTGGTGAATCTCCTCTGCACCCTCTCCAAAGCGATCACATCCTTCCTGTAGTGTGGCGACCAGAACTGCACACAGTACTCCAGCTGTGGCCTAACCAGTGTTTTATACAGCTCCATCATAACCTCCTTGCTCTTATATTCTATGCCTCGGCTAATAAAGGCAAGTATCCCATATGCCTTCTTTACCACCTTATCTACCTGTTCCGCCGCCTTCAGGGATCTGTGAACTTGCACACCAAGATCCCTCTGACCCTCTGTCTTGCCTAGGGTCCTCCCATTCATTGTGTATTCCCTTGCCTTGTTAGTCCCTCCAAAGTGCATCACCTCGCACTTTTCCGGGTTAAATTCCATTTGCCACTGTTCCGCCCATCTGACCAACCCATCTATATCGTCCTGCAGACTGAGGCTATCCTCCTCGCTATTTACCACCCTACCAATTTTTGTATCATCAGCGAACTTACTGATCATACCTTTTACATTCATATCCAAGTCATTAATGTAGACCACAAACAGCAAGGGACCCAGCACCGATCCCTGTGGTACCCCACTGGCCACAGGCTTCCAGTCACAAAAACAACCTTCGACCATCACCCTCTGCCTTCTGCCACTAAGCCAGTTTTGTATCCAAAGTGCCAAGGCACCCTGGATTCCATGGGCTCGTACCTTCTTGACCAGTCTCCTGTGGGGGACTTTATCGAAGGCCTTACTGAAATCCATGTATACCACATCCACTGCGTTACCCTCATCCACACGCCTAGTCACCCCCTCAAAAAATTCAATCAAATTAGTCAGACATGATCTTCCCTTGACAAAGCCATGTTGACTATCCCTGATTAATCCTTGCTTCTCCAAGTGGAGACTAATTTTGTCCTTCAGAATTTTTTCCAATAATTTTCCTACCACTGATGTTAGGCTCACTGGCCTGTAGTTCCCCGGTTTTTCCCTACTCCCCTTCTTGAATAATGGTATTACATTAGCGGTTCTCCAGTCCTCTGGCACATCCCCTGTGGCCAGAGAGGTTCTGAATATATGTGTCAGAGCCCCCGCAATCTCCTCCTTTGCCTCACACAGTAGCCTGGGATGCATTTCGTCCGGGCCTGGGGATTTATCCATTTTTAGGCCTGCTAAAACCGCCAATACCTCCTCCCGCTCGATGTTAATATGTTCGAGTATATCACAGTCCCCCTGCCGTATTTCTATGTCTACATCGTCCTTCTCCATAGTGAAAACAGATGCAAAAAATTCATTTCGAACCCCTCCTCCATCTGCCGGCTCCACACACAGATTGCCATTTTTGTCCCTAATGGGCCCTATTTTGTCCCTAGTCATCCTCTTACCCTTAATATACTTATAAAACATCTTAGGATTTTCCAATTATTTTGCTCGCCAGTGTCATTTCATGGCCCCTCCTTGATCTCCTAATTTCTTTTTTAAGTATCCCCCTGCACTTTTTGTACTCCTCTAGGGCTTCCTCTGTCTTTAGCCTTTTGTTTCTGCCAAAAGCCCTCCTTTTTTTCCTAATCCATTCTCGTATATCCCCTGACATCCAAGGTTCCCTGGAGTTCTTGGAACCACCCTTGACCTTTACGGGAACATGTTGCCATTGTATGTGTTTGGTTCCAATCTCTTCCATTGAGGGTTAGAGAGAGGCAGTTCTACAAACCTCAGACTTCAGAAAGGAAACTCGACAGCAGCTGAGAACAATGAACTGCTGCCGTACAGGATTGAGTTCTCGCTCTCAGTCAATCAGACAAGATGATGTTTATCCATCAGTCGCAGGGCGACAATCCTTCATAAATATGCTGCTTCATTTTCCATGCCCAGGTTTTGGACATCGGGGACAGTTTGGCCATACCTGACGAGTTCACAGAAGAGGAGAAGAAATCGGGCATGTGGTGGAAGCAGCTGATCTCTGGGGGAATGGCTGGTGCAGTATCCCGTACTGGTACTGCTCCCCTCGATCGGCTCAAGGTCCTAATGCAGGTACATTCTGATATATAATCCAGTATTGTGCGAGCATTTTTCAAGCAGAGTCCTTTCTGCAACTGTCAATATTCTGTGACATCATCAAAACAGAACTATTTCTCTACATTTCCAGCGATAGTCTCACTTTGTGAAATCCGTCTCCAGACAGTTTACATGATGATAGTTTTTTGTAGTTTAATCTGTAAACTAAGAGATGGTACTTTGTAGGATAGTATACAATATAATGGGAAAAATAGCGTAACAGTACAGGAGTGGGCCTGTATTATAATATACTTTTATTCCGAGAATGTATTGTGTGTGAGAGAGGCTAACACGTGGTTTAGATTTAAGATCTCACAGGGGCATGCTCAGTAAGCAGGAGGTGCAATTTAAGACGCATCAAAGGGTTTCTGTAAGAATTATCGCGAGTTTGGAGCCAACATGTCTACATTTCAGCTGTTATCATTCTGTTAGGGTCTCCTTACCTAAGAAAGGATATACTTGCCATAGAGGGAGTGCAACGAAGGTTCACCAGACTGATTCCTGGGATAGTGGGATTGTGGTATGAGGAGAGATTGAGTAGACTAGGCCTCATGGTGCAGCAGGTAATCCGGAAGGCAAACAGAATATTGGCCTTTATATCTGGGGGATGGAGTATGAAAGCAGGGAAGTCATGCTACAACTGTACAGGGTGCTGGTGAGACCACACCTGGAGTACTGCGTACAGTTCTGGTGCCCTTATTTAAGGAAGGACATACTTGCATTGGAGGCAGTTCAGAGAAGGTTCACTAGGTTGATTCCGGGTATGGAAGGGTTGTCTTATGAGGAAAGATTGAACAGGTTGGGTCTATACTCATTGGAGTTTAGAAGAATGAGAGGAGACCTTATTGAAACATACAAGATTCTGAGGGGACTCGATAGGGTAGATGCTGAGAGGATGTTACCCCTCGTGGAGGAATCTAAAACTAGGGGACATAGTCTCAGAATAAGGGGTCGCCCGTTTAAGACGGAAATGAGGAGGAATTTCTTCTCCCAGAGGGTCGTCAATCTTTGGAATTCTTTACCCCAAAAAGCTGTGGAGGCTGAGTCATTGAATACATTCAAGGCTGAGTTAGACAAATTTTTGATCAGCGAGGGAGTCAAAGGATATGGGGAAAAGGCAGGAAAGTGGAGTTGAGGTAAAAATCAGATCGGCCATGATCTCATTAAATGGCGGAGCAGGCTCGAGGGGCCAAATGGCCTACTCCTGCTCCTATCTCTTATGGTCTTATGGGTGATCTCATTGACATATAAAATAATTCTTACAGGGCTCGACGGGTAGATGCAGGGAGGATGTTTCCCCTGGCTGGGGAATCTAGAACCAGGGGTCACAGTCTCAGAATAAGGAGTAGGCCATATAGGACTGAGATTAGGAGAAATTTCTTCACTCACAGGGTGGTGAATCTTTGGAATTCTCTACCCCAGAGGGCTGTGGAGGTTCAGTCATTGAGTAAATTCGAAACAGAGATCGATAGATTTCTGGATATTGAAGGCCTCAAGGGATATGGGAATAGTGCAGGAAAATGGCATTGAGGTAGAAGATCGGCTATGATCTTGGAGGAGCAGGCTCGAGAGGCCGGATGGCCTATTCCTGCTCCTATTTCTTCTGTTCTTGTGATGTTTATAACCCTGCAGTATTGTGTTCTACATAAACCAAACCTACATTCCGGGGAGGTTCGCTAATGCTGTGGGGGAGGGGGGATTGGGGGGTGTTCAAACTAATTTGGCAGGGGGATGGGCACCAGGACGTAGCAATGGAAAGGAGAAACAAGGGGCACAAAGGATTGGGAGAGACAGATAGCACTGGGGCAAGTAATAGTACGGTGTTAGGTGGGATCAGATTAAGAGAGAGTAAAAGAAGGTCTAAGACGGGTTCACAGTTCATGTGTGTAAACGCACAAAGTGTGGTAAACAAGGTCGGTGAGCTGCAGGCACAAATAGCCACATGGGAATATGATGTTGTGGCGATAACGGAGACCTGTATCAAACAAGGGCAGGATTGGGTATTAAATATTCCTGGATACAAGGTGTTCAGGAAAGATAGGGAAGGAAAGAAAGGAGGGGTGGGTGTCAGTTTTGATTAAGGAGAATATTGCAGTGCTGGAGAGAGAGGATGTCCTGGAGGGGTCAAGGACAGAATCTATTTGATTAGAGTTAAGAAACAGTAGAGGTGCCATTACACTACTGGATGTATTCTATAGGCCACCAACTAGTGGGAATGATATAGAGGAGCAAATTTGTAGGGAAATTACAGAGAGGTACAAAAGCTTTAGAGTAGTGATAATGGGGGACTTCAACTATCCTAATATAGACTGGGATAATAATAATATAAGGGGCACAGAGGGGGAGGAATTTTTGAAGTGTGTTCAGGATAACTTTCTTAAACAGTACGTTTCTGGCCCAATGAGGAAGGAGGCATTGCTGGATCTGGTTCTGGGGAATGAGGTGGGCCGAGTGGAGCAAGTGTCAGTGGGAGAACATTTAGGGAGCAGCGATCATAATATCATAAGGTTTAGATTAGTTATGGAAAAGGACATGGATTACTCTAAAATAAAAATACTCAATTAGAGGAGGGCCAATTTCACTGGGTTGAGAACAGATCCGGCCCGGGTAAATTGGAATCAAAGATCGACAGGCAAAACTGTAATTGAACAGTGAGCGGCCTTTAAAGAGGAGATGGATCGGGTACAGTCTAGGTACATTCCCACGAGGGGGAAAGGAGGGCAAATAAAGCCAGAGCTCCCTGGATGACGAATGCGATAGAGAGTAAGATGAAGCAGAAAAAAGGGGCATATGACAGATGTCAGGTTGATAATACAAGTGAGAACCAGGCTGAATATAGAAAGTTCAGAGTGGAAGTGAAAAAGGAAATAAGAGGGGGCAAAGAGAGAGAATGAGAATAGACTGGTGACCAACATAAAAGGGAATCCAAAAGTCTTCTACAGGCATGTAAATAGTAAACAGGAAGTAAGAGGAGAGGTGGGGCCGATTAGGAGATCTACTCATGGAGACAGAGGGGATGGCTGAGGTACTAAATGAGAACTTTGCATCTGTCTTTACCAAGGAAGAAGATGCTGCCAGAGTCTCAGTAAATGAAGGTATAGTTGAGATACTATCGTTATAGTTGGGCTAAAAATTGATAAAGAAGAGGTACTTGAAAGGCTAGCTATACTTAAAAGTAGATAAGTCACCTGGTCCGGATGGGATGCATCCTGGATTGCTGAGGGAAGTAAGGGTGGAAATTGCAGAGGTACTGGCCATAATCTTCCAAACATCCGTAGGTACAGGGGTGGTGCCAGAGGACTGGAGAATTGCAAATGTTACACCCTTGTTCAAAAAAGGGTGTAAGGATAAACCCAGCAACTACAGGCCAGTCAGTTTAACCTCAGCGGTGGGGAAACTTTTAGAAACGATAATCCAGGACAGAATTAACAGTCACTTGGACAAGTGTGGATTGATTAGGGATTAGGGAAAGCCAGCACGGATTTGTTAAAGAGAAGTCATGTTTCACTAACCTGATAAGAGTTTTTTGATGAGGTAACAGAGAGGGTCGATGAGGGCAATGCGGTTGATGTGGTGTATATGGACTTTCAAAAGGTGTTTGATAAAGTGCCGCACGGCAGGCTTATCATCAAGATTGCGGCCCATGGAATAAAGGGGGCAGAATTAGCTAAGGGACAGGAAACAGAGAGTAGTGGTGAACGGTTGTTTTTCGGACTGGAGGGAGGTGTACAGTGGTGTTCCCCAGGGGTCGGTGCTGGGACCACTGCTTTTCTTGATATATATTAATGACTTGGACTTGGGTGTACAGGGCACAATTTCAAAATTTGCAGATGACACAAAATTTGGAAATATAGTGAACAGTGAGGAGGATAGTGATAGACTTCAAGAGGATATAGACAGGCTGGTGGCATGGGCGGACACGTGGCAGATGAAATTTAAGGCAGAAAAATACAAAGTGATACATTTCGGTAGGAAGAACAAGGAGAGGCAAAATAAACTAGAGGGCATAACTCCAAAAGGGGTACAGGAACAGAGGGATCTGGGGTACATGTGCACAAATCGTTGAAGGTAGCAGGGCAGGTTGAGAAAGCAGTTAAAAAAGCTTACAGGATCCTGGGCTTTATAATTAGAGGCATAGAGTACAAAAGTAAGGAAGTCACGATGAACCTTTATAAAACACTGGTTCGGCCACAACTGGAGTATTGTGTCCAGTTCTGGGCACCGCACTTTAGGAGGGATGTGAAGGCCTTAGAGAGGGTGCAGAAGAGATTTTCTAGAATGATTCCAGAGATGAGGGACTTTAGTTATGTGGATAGACTGGAGAAGCTGGGGTTGTTCTCCTTGGAACAGAGACTGTTGCGAGGAGATTTGATAGAGCTGTTTAAAATCATGAAGGGTCTACGCAGAGTAGAGAGAAACTGCTCCCATTGACAGAAGAGTCAAGGACCAGAGGACACAGATTTAAGGTGATTGTCAAAAGAACCAGAGGTGACATGAGGAGAAACTTTTTTACACAGCGAGTGGTTCTGATCTGGAATGCACTGCCCGAGGGGGTGGTGGAGGCAGATTCAATCATGGCCTTCAAAAGGGAACTGGATCAATACTTGAAAGGAAATAATTTGCAGGGTTACGGGGAAAGGGCGGGGGAGTGGGACTAGCTGGATTGCTCTTGCAGAGAGCCGGCATGGACTCGATGGGCCAAATGGCCTCCTTCCATGCTGTAACCTTTCTACGATTCTATGATTCCAGTGTACAAAGATATTAACACCCACTTCTGTATGTTAGGCTACTTTTCCTATTATATTGTACAGTATGCTACATATTTGTCTGGTTTATTTTATGAAGTTTTACAATGTTTTAAAACCAGGTCCATTCTTGCAAATCGAACCAAATGAATATGTACGGTGGATTTAAGCAGATGCTGAAAGAGGGTGGTGTGCTGTCTCTGTGGCGCGGCAATGGGATGAATGTGGTGAAGATAGCACCAGAAACAGCCATCAAGTTCATGGCCTATGAGCAGGTACTGGGTCTTTGCCGAGAAACCTTTCTCTCTTATTTTGAATAAAAGCATAAAATGTGACTGACAAAATAAATATCAGCCCAGTAGCACGTGACCCCATGGAGTTTGATGCTACAAATGGCACTCTTTGAACCCGCATCAGTATCATCATTTCAGTGCCACAAACTCTGCATTGTGAGAAAGATGGATTTAGAAAACTGCTGCTGTGAGCTTTCATTTGGTCCACTTCCCCTGTAAATGGTAATTGCCTGGGATAGAAACTGGGTCCTTGTTACGCCCATTTTACAGGCCTGATATACGTCTGACCCTCTCGTAATTTATTAAAAAAAACATTATCTACAAGGATGACACCAGAACTGAGAGGTTATAACTATCAGGCTGGGGCTCTTTTCTCTAGAGAAGAGAAGACTGAGGGGTGACCTGATAGAGATCTTTAAGATTATGAAGGGGTTTGATAGAGTAGACGTAAAAGGACAGAGTAAAAGGACTAGGCAGGTAGAGCAGGAGTCCCCTGGGGCCATCTCCCTCTCAAACAGATATACCGCTTTGGATACTGTTGGGGGAGATGGCTTATCAGGGGAAAGCAGCAAGAGCCAGGTTCGGGGCACCACGGGTGACTCTGCTGCACAGGAGGGGAGGAAGAAGAGTGGCAGGGCTATAGTGATAGGGGATTCCATTGTAAGGGGAACAGATAGACGTTTCTGCGGCTGCAAACGTGACTCCAGGATGGTATGTTGCCTCCCTGGTGCTAGGGTCAAGGATGTCACGGAGCGGCTGCAGGACATTCTGGAGGGAGAGGGTGAACAGCCAGTAGTCATGGTCCATATCGGTACCAACGACATAGGTAAAAAAAGGGATGAGGTCCTGCAAGGTGAATTTAAGGAGTTAGGAGATAAATTAAAAAGCAGGACCTCAAAGGTAGTGATCTCAGGATTACTACCGGTGCCATGTGCTAGTGAGTATAGGAACAGGAGAATAGACAGGATGAATGCGTGGCTGCAGGGATGGTGTAGGAGGGAGGGATTTAGATTCCTGGGACATTGGGACCGGTTCTGGGGAAGGTGGGACCTGTACAAGCGGGACGGGTCACACCCGAGCAGGACCGGGACCAATGTCCTCACGGGGGTGTTTGCTAGTGCTGTCGGGGAAGGTTTAAACTAGAATGGCAGGGGGATGGGAACCTGAGCGGGGAGACAGAGGAGGGGGAAACAAGGATAGAAACAAAAGACAGAAAGGGAAGAAGCAATAGTGGAAGGCAGAGAAAACAAGGACGAAAAACAAATAGGGCCATAGTGCAAAATAAAACTAAGATGACCAGCAACCTTAAAAAGACAAGTCTAAAGGCATTGTGTCTTAATGCGCGGAGCATTCGCAGTAAGGTTGATGAATTAACAGCGCAGATAGATATTAAAGGTTATGATATAGTTGCGATTACGGAGACATGGCTCCAGGGTGACCAAGGATGGGAACTGAACACCCAGGGGTATTCAATATGTAGGAAGGACAGGCAAAAAGGGAAAGGAGGTGGGGTAGCGTTGTTAGTAAAGGAGGCAATCAATGTAATAGTGAGGAAGGATATTGGCTCGGAAAATCACGGTGTGGAATCTGTATGGGTGGAGCTAAGAAACACCAAGGGGCAGAAAACGTTGGTGGGGGTTGTCTCTAGGCCCCCAAACAGTAATGGAGATGTAGGGGAGGGCATTAAACAGGAAATTAGAGACACATGCAAGAAGGGTACAACTATGATCATGAGTGACTTTAATCTACATATAGATTGGTCAAACCAAATGAGCAATAATACTGTGGGGGAGGAATTCCTGGAGTGTGTACGTGATGGTTTTCTAGACCAATATGTTGAGGAACCAACTAGAGAACAGGCGATCCGAGACTGGGTATTGTGCAATGAGAAAGGATTAATTAACAATCTTGTTGTGCGGGGTCCCTTAGGGAAGAGCGACCATAACATGATAGATTTCCTCATTAAGATGGAGAGTGAAGTAGTTGAATCCGAAACTAGGGTCCTGAATCTAAATAAAGGAAATTACGAAAGTATGAGGTGCGAGTTGGCGATGATAGATTGGGGAACTTTACTATAAGGGATGACGGTGGATAGGCAATGGCTAATATTTAAAGAACGTGTGCAGGAATTACAACAATTATTCATTCCTGTCTGGCGCAAAAATAAAACAGGAAAGGTGGCTCAACCATGGCTTACAAAAGAAATTAGGGATAGTGTTAGATCCAAAGAGGAGACATATAAAATTGCAGTAAAAGCAGCAAGCCTGAGGATTGGGAGCAGTTCAGAATTCAGCAAAGGAGGACAAAGAGATTGATTAAGAGGGGAAAAATAGAGTATGAGAGTAAACTTGCAGGGAACATAAAAACTGACTGTAAAAGCTTCTATAAATATGTCAAGGGAAAAAGATTAGTGAAGACAAATGTAGGTCCCTGACAGTAAGAAATGGAGGAAATTATAATGGGGAACAAAGGAATGGCAGAACAATTAAATACAAACTTTGGTTCTGTCTTCACAAAGGAGGACACAAATAACCTCCAGGAAATGTTAGGGAACCAAGGGTCCAGTGAGAGGGGGGAACTGAAGGAAATCAGTATTAGTAAAAAATTGGTGCTAGGAAAATTAATGGGGCTAAAGGCTGACAAATCCCCAGAGCCTGATAATCTACATCCCAGAGTACTAAAGGAAGTGGCCCTGGAAATAGTGGATGCATTGGTGATCATCTTCCAAAATATAGCTATACAAAACCCTGGTTAGACTGCACCTGCAGTACTGTGAGCAGTTCTGGGCACCGCACCTTCGGAAGGACATATTGGCCTTGGAGGGAGTGCAGCGTAGGTTTACTAGAATGATACCCAGACTTCAAGGGTTAAGTTACGAGGAGAGATTACACAAATTGGGGTTGTATTCTCTAGAGTTTCGAAGGTTAAGGGGTGATCTGATCGAAGTTTATAAGATATTAAAGGGAACAGATAGGGTGGATAGAGAGAAACTATTTCCGCTGGTTGGGGATTCTAGGAGTAGGGGGCACAGTCTAAAAATTAGAGCCAGACCTTTCAGGAGTGAGATTAGAAAACATTTCTACACACAAAGGTTGTAGAAATTTAGCAATTGATACTAGCTCAATTGCTAAATTTAAATCTGAGATAGATAGCTTTTTGGCAACCAAAGGTATTAAGGGATATGGGCCAAAGGCAGGTATATGGAGTTAGATCACAGATCAGCCATGATCTTATCAAATGGCAGAGCAGGCTCGAGGGGCTGAATGGCCTACTCCTGTTCCTATGTTCCTAAAATTCTATAGACTCTGGAACAGTTCCTACAGATTGGAGGGTGGCAAATGTAACCCCACTATTTTAAAAAAAGGAGGGAGAGAATAAACAGGGAATTACAGACCAGTTAGCCTAATATCAGTAGTGGGGAAAATGCTCGAGTCTATTATAAAGGATGTGATAACAGAACACTTGGAAGGCATTAACGGGATTGGACAAAGTCAGCATGGGTTTATGAAAGGGAAATCATGCTTAACAAATCTACTGGGGTTTTTTGAGGATGTAACTAGTAGAATAGATAGGAGAGAACCAGTGGATGTGGTGTACTTGGATTTTCAGAAGGCTTTTGATAAGGTCCCACACAAGAGGTTAGTGTGCAAAATTAAAGCACATGGGATTGGGGGGAATATACTGGCATGGATTGAGAATTGGTTAACAGACAGGAAATAGAGAGTAGGAATAAACGGGTCTTTTTCCGGGTGGCAGGCAGTGACTAGTGGGGTACCGCAGGGATCAGTGCTTGGGCCCCAGCTATTCACAATATATATCAATGATTTGGATGAGGGAACTGAATGTAACATTTCCAAGTTTGCAGACGACACAAAGCTGGGGTGGAATGTGAGCTGTGAGGAGAATGCAAAGAGGCTCCAATGTGATTTAGACAAGTTGGGTGAGTGGGCATGAACATGGCAGATGCAGTATAACATGGATAAATGTGAGGTTATCCACTTTGGTTGTAAAAACGGAAAGACAGATTGTTATCTGAATGGTGATAGATTGGGAAAAGGGGAGGTGCAACGAGACCTGGGTGTCCTTGTACACCAGTCGCTGAAAGTGAGCATTCAGGTGCAGCAAGCAGTTAGGAAGGCGAATGGTATGTTGGCCTTCATTGCAAGAGGATTTGAGTACAGGAGCAGGGATGTCTTACTGCAGTTATACAGGGCCTTGGTGAGACCACATCTGGAGTATTGTGTGCAGTTTTGGTCTCCTTATCTGAGGAAGGATGTCCTTGCCATGGAGGGAGTGCAACAAACAGTTACCAGACTGATTCCTGGGATGGCAGGACTGACGGATGAGGAGAGATTGGGTCGACTAGGCCTATATTCACTAGAGTTTAGAAGAATGAGAGGTGATCTCATCGAAACATATAAAATTCTAACAAGACTAGATGCAGGGAGGATGTTCCCGATGGCTGGGGAGTCCAGAACCAGGGGTCACAGTCTCAGGATACGGGGTATGCCATTCAGAACTGAGATGAGGAGAAATTTCTTCACTCAGAGGGTGGTGAACCTGTGGAATTCTCTACCACAGAAGGCAGTGGAGGCCAAGTCATTAGATTTATTCAAGAAGGAGATAGATATATTTCTTAATGCTAAAGGGATCAAGGGATATGGGGAAAAAGCGGGAACAGGGTACTGAGTTAGACGATCGGCCATGATCATTTTGAATGGTGGAGCAGGCCCGAAGGGCCGAATGGCCTACTCTTGCTCCTATTTTCTATGATTCAATGATTCTATGTCGTGGCTGATCTCTATTTCAACTCCATTTACCCGCCTTTGCTCCATATCCTTGATATCCAACAAAAATCTATCGATCTCAGTCTTGAAAATTTCAATTGACCCCAAGCAAAATAATGGAAGGTGCAGATGAGGCTAAAGTACAATCGTTAGGATCAGGGTTATTTAAGTTGGACAATAAACATAAGATCAGAGGGGACAAACAGAAAATTCACAAGCCTCGAGCATGGTTAGAGATTAGCAAAAACATTGCCCCTCCCACTGCCGCCTTCAACCATGTACATGGAGCAGATCCCAGAGAAGGGAGTTTATACTGAGATCAATCGATGTCTGTACAAGGAGCTGGTTCAGTATTGGTTCACGATGCTAGAGGATTTTGGGGATACTTCGATATTTGATATTTTCCCCCGGGGGAACTAAGAGAAGGAAATTAGCGTTCTTTAAGGTGGGGATCAACAGATGGGACGGACTTTATGCTCGAAGAATCGTCCATTAATTCTGGATGGAATGGACTTGATTGACCAAATGGCCTTCCCTTGTTCCTGACTTTCTAATGCTTGTTGCTTATTCCATTTCACGCAGTATAAGAAGCTGTTTGCAAGAGACAAGCAAAACGTGGCTACCCATGAAAGATTCCTTGCCGGATCTCTGGCTGGGGCAACAGCACAAACCAGCATTTATCCGATGGAGGTGGGTGAACATAAGAACATAAGAAATAGGAGCAGGAGTAGGCCATACGGCCCCTCGAGCCTGCTCCGCCATTCAATCAGATCATGGCTGATCTTCGACCTCAACTCCACTTTCTCACCTGATCCCCATATCCCTTGATTCCTCTAGAGTCCAAAAATCTATCGATCTCAGCCTTGAATATACTCAATGACTGAGCATCCACAGCCCTCTGCGGTAGAGAATTCCAAATATTTACAACCCTCTGAGTGAAGAAATTCCTCCTCATCTCAATCTTAAATGGCCGAACCATATGCCCCCTAGTTCCGGACTCTCCAGACTCTCCAGCCAGGGGAAACAGCCTTTCAGCATCTACCCTGTCAAGCCCCCTCAGAATCTTATATCTTTCAATAAGATCACCTCTCATTCTTCTAATCTCCAGAGAATATAGGCCCATTCTACTCAACCTCTCCTCATAGGACAACCCCTCATCCCAGGAATCAATCGAGTGAACCTACTTTGCACCGCCTCTAAGGCAAATATATTCTTCCTTAGATAAGGAGTCCAAATCTGTACACAGTACTCCAGGTGAGGTCGCACTAAAGCCCTGCACAAGTGTAGTAAGACTTCCTTACTCTTGTACTCCAACCCCCTTGTAATAAAGGCCAACATGC
The DNA here is from genome assembly GCF_035084215.1 of Heptranchias perlo. Taxonomy (NCBI): domain Eukaryota; kingdom Metazoa; phylum Chordata; class Chondrichthyes; order Hexanchiformes; family Hexanchidae; genus Heptranchias; species Heptranchias perlo. The sequence goes on along the minus strand of NW_027139899.1, from coordinate 13,960 downwards.
TTGCTTGCTGTACCTGCTTGCTAACTTTTTGTGTTTCTTGTACGAGGACACACAAATCCCTCTGAACACCAACATTTAATAGTTTCTCACCATTTCAATAATATTCTGTTTTTTTATTCTTCCTACCAAAGTGAATAACCTCTCATTTCCCCACATTATACTCCATCCGCCACCATCTTGCCCACTCACTTAACCTGTCTATATCCCTTTGCAGGCTCTTTGTGTCCTCCTCACAGTTTACTTTCCCACCTAGCTTTGTATCGTCAGCAAACTTGAATACATTACACTCGGTCCCTTCATCTAAGTCGTTAATTGTAAATAGCTGAGGCCCAAGCACCGATCCTTGTGGTATCCCACTAGTTACAGCCTGCCAACCTGAAAATGACCCGTTTATCCCTACTTTCTGTTTCCTGTCCATTAACCAATCCTCTATCCATGCTAATATATTACCTCCAATCCCATGAGCCCTTATCTTGTGTAACAACCTTTCATGTGGCACCTTATCGAATGCCTTTTGGAAATCCAAATATACGACATCCACTGGTTCCCCTTTATCTACCCTGCTAGTTACAACCTCAAAAAACTCTAATAAATTTGTCAAACACGATTTCCTTTTCATAAAACCATGTTGACTCTGCCTGATCATATTATGATTTTCTAAGTGCCCTGTTACCACTTCCTTATTAATGGATTCCAGCATTTTTCCAACGGCTGATGTCAGACTAAATGGCCTGTAGTTCCCTGTTTTCTCTCTCCCTCCTTTCTTGAATAGCGGGGTTACATTTACTACCTTCCAATCCACGGGAATCGTTCTAGAATGTAGGGAATTCTGGAAGATCAAAACCAATGCGTCTACTGTCTCTGCAGCCACCTCTTTTAGAACCCTCGGATGTCGGCCATCAGGTCCAGGGGATTTATCGGCTTTTGGTCCCATTAGTTTCTCCAGTACTTTTTCTCTACTAATATTAACTACTTTAAGTTCCTCACTCTCATTTGCCCCTTGGTTCCCCACTATTTCTGATATGCTTTTTGTGTCTTCTAGTGTGCAGACAGATACAAAATATTTGTTTAAAGTCTCTGCCATTTCTTATTCCCCATTATAATTTCTCCAGTCTCAGCCTCTAAGGGACCAACGTTTACTTTTGCTATTCACTTATGTAGATCATAAATAGGTCCTAAAACCAGAAGCAACAATTGATAAGACTTCCAGTTTGTTGTTTTTCTTGGGATGTGGGTGACACTGGAAAAGCGGCAGGTATTGGCCATCCTGAGTTGCCCGAAGAAGGTGAATCTTCTCCTTGACTCCCTAGTCCGTGTGGTGAAGATCGATCTTCTCCTTGACCCTCTAGTCCGTGTGGTGAAGATCGATCTTCTCCTTGACCCTCTAGTCCGTGTGGTGAAGATCGATCTTCTCCTTGACCCTCTAGTCCGTGTACTGAAGATCGATCTTCTCCTTGACCCTCTAGTCCGTGTGGTGAAGATCGATCTTCTCCTTGACCCTCTAGTCCGTGTGGTGAAGATCGATCTTCTCCTTGACCCTCTGTAGTCCGTGTGGTGAAGATCGATCTTCTCCTTGACTCCCTAGTCCGTGTGGTGAAGATCGATCTTCTCCTTGACCCTCTAGTCCGTGTGGTGAAGATCGATCTTCTCCTTGACCCTCTAGTCCGTGTGGTGAAGATCGATCTTCTCCTTGACCCTCTAGTCCGTGTGGTGAAGATCGATCTTCTCCTTGACCCTCTAGTCCGTGTGGTGAAGATCGATCTTCTCCTTGACCCTCTAGTCCGTGTGGTGAAGATCGATCTTCTCCTTGACCCTCTAGTCCGTGTGGTGAAGATCGATCTTCTCCTTGACCCCCTAGTCCGTGTGGTGAAGATCGATCTTCTCCTTGACCCCCTAGTCCGTGTGGTGAAGATCGATCTTCTCCTTGACCCCCTAGTCCGTGTGGTGAAGATCGATCTTCTCCTTGACCCTCTCTAGTCCGTGTACTGGAGATCGATCTTCTCCTTGACCCTCTAGTCCGTGTGGTGAAGATCGATCTTCTCCTTGACCCTCTAGTCCCTGTGGTGAAGATCGATCTTCTCCTTGACCCTCTAGTCCGTGAGGTGGAGATCGATCTTCTCCTTGACCCTCTAGTCCGTGTGGTGAAGATCGATCTTCTCCTTGACCCTCTAGTCCGTGTGGTGAAGATCGATCTTCTCCTTGACCCTCTAGTCCGTGTGGTGAAGATCGATCTTCTCCTTGACCCCCTAGTCCGTGTGGTGAAGATCGATCTTCTCCTTGACCCTCTCTAGTCCGTGTACTGGAGATCGATCTTCTCCTTGACCCTCTAGTCCGTGTGGTGAAGATCGATCTTCTCCTTGACCCTCTAGTCCGTGTACTGGAGATCGATCTTCTCATTGACCCTCTAGTCCGTGTGGTGAAGATCGATCTTCTCATTGACCCTCTAGTCCGTGTGGTGAAGATCGATCTTCTCCTTGACCCCCTAGTCCGTGTGGTGAAGATCGATCTTCTCCTTGACCCTCTAGTCCGTGTACTGGAGATCGATCTTCTCCTTGACCCCCTAGTCCGTGTGGTGAAGATCGATCTTCTCCTTGACCCTCTGTAGTCCGTGTGGTGAAGATTGATCTTCTCCTTGACCCTCTAGTCCGTGTGGTGAAGATCGATCTTCTCCTTGACCCTCTAGTCCGTGTGGTGAAGATCGATCTTCTCCTTGACCCCCTAGTCCGTGTGGTGAAGATCGATCTTCTCCTTGACCCTCTAGTCCGTGTGGTGAAGATCGATCTTCTCCTTGACCCTCTAGTCCGTGTGGTGAAGATCGATCTTCTCCTTGACCCTCTAGTCCGTGTACTGGAGATCGATCTTCTCCTTGACCCTCTAGTCCGTGTACTGGAGATCGATCTTCTCCTTGACCCTCTAGTCCGTGTGGTGAAGATCGATCTTCTCCTTGACCCTCTAGTCCGTGTACTGGAGATCGATCTTCTCCTTGACCCTCTGTAGTCCGTGTGGTGAAGATCGATCTTCTCCTTGACCCTCTAGTCCGTGTGGTGAAGATCGATCTTCTCCTTGACCCTCTAGTCCGTGTACTGGAGATCGATCTTCTCCTTGACCCTCTAGTCCGTGTGGTGAAGATCGATCTTCTCCTTGACCCCCTAGTCCGTGTGGTGAAGATCGATCTTCTCCTTGACCCTCTAGTCCGTGTGGTGAAGATCGATCTTCTCCTTGACCCTCTAGTCCGTGTGGTGAAGATCGATCTTCTCCTTGACCCTCTAGTCCGTGTGGTGAAGATCGATCTTCTCCTTGACCCTCTAGTCCGTGTGGTGAAGATCGATCTTCTCCTTGACCCTCTAGTTCGTGTGGTGAAGATCGATCTTCTCCTTGACCCTCTGTAGTCCGTGTGGTGAAGATCGATCTTCTCCTTGACCCCCTAGTCCGTGTACTGAAGATCGATCTTCTCCTTGACCCTCTAGTCCGTGTGGTGAAGATCGATCTTCTCCTTGACCCTCTAGTCCGTGTGGTGAAGATCGATCTTCTCCTTGACCCTCTAGTCCGTGTGGTGAAGATCGATCTTCTCCTTGACCCTCTAGTCCGTGTGGTGAAGATCGATCTTCTCCTTGACCCTCTAGTCCGTGTGGTGAAGATCGATCTTCTCCTTGACCCTCTAGTCCGTGCGGTGAAGATCGATCTTCTCCTTGACCCTCTAGTCCGTGTGGTGAAGATCGATCTTCTCCTTGACCCTCTAGTCCGTGTGGTGAAGATCGATCTTCTCCTTGACCCCATAGTCCGTGTGGTGAAGATCGATCTTCTCCTTGACCCCCTAGTCCGTGTGGTGAAGATCGATCTTCTCCTTGACCCCCTAGTCCGTGTGGTGAAGATCGATCTTCTCCTTGACCCTCTCTAGTCCGTGTACTGGAGATCGATCTTCTCCTTGACCCTCTAGTCCGTGTGGTGAAGATCGATCTTCTCCTTGACCCTCTAGTCCGTGTGGTGAAGATCGATCTTCTCCTTGACCCTCTAGTCCGTGAGGTGGAGGTCGATCTTCTCCTTGACCCTCTAGTCCCTGTGGTGAAGATCGATCTTCTCCTTGACCCTCTAGTCCGTGTACTGGAGATCGATCTTCTCCTTGACCCCCTAGTCCGTGAGGTGAAGATCGATCTTCTCATTGACCCTCTAGTCCGTGTGGTGAAGATCGATCTTCTCATTGACCCTCTAGTCCGTGTGGTGAAGATCGATCTTCTCCTTGACCCCCTAGTCCGTGTGGTGAAGATCGATCTTCTCCTTGACCCTCTAGTCCGTGTACTGGAGATCGATCTTCTCCTTGACCCCCTAGTCCGTGTGGTGAAGATCGATCTTCTCCTTGACCCTCTGTAGTCCGTGTGGTGAAGATTGATCTTCTCCTTGACCCTCTAGTCCGTGTGGTGAAGATCGATCTTCTCCTTGACCCTCTAGTCCGTGTGGTGAAGATCGATCTTCTCCTTGACCCCCTAGTCCGTGTGGTGAAGATCGATCTTCTCCTTGACCCTCTAGTCCGTGTGGTGAAGATCGATCTTCTCCTTGACCCTCTAGTCCGTGTGGTGAAGATCGATCTTCTCCTTGACCCTCTAGTCCGTGTACTGGAGATCGATCTTCTCCTTGACCCTCTAGTCCGTGTACTGGAGATCGATCTTCTCCTTGACCCTCTAGTCCGTGTGGTGAAGATCGATCTTCTCCTTGACCCTCTAGTCCGTGTACTGGAGATCGATCTTCTCCTTGACCCTCTGTAGTCCGTGTGGTGAAGATCGATCTTCTCCTTGACCCTCTAGTCCGTGTGGTGAAGATCGATCTTCTCCTTGACCCTCTAGTCCGTGTACTGGAGATCGATCTTCTCCTTGACCCTCTAGTCCGTGTGGTGAAGATCGATCTTCTCCTTGACCCCCTAGTCCGTGTGGTGAAGATCGATCTTCTCCTTGACCCTCTAGTCCGTGTGGTGAAGATCGATCTTCTCCTTGACCCTCTAGTCCGTGTGGTGAAGATCGATCTTCTCCTTGACCCTCTAGTCCGTGTGGTGAAGATCGATCTTCTCCTTGACCCTCTAGTCCGTGTGGTGAAGATCGATCTTCTCCTTGACCCTCTAGTTCGTGTGGTGAAGATCGATCTTCTCCTTGACCCTCTGTAGTCCGTGTGGTGAAGATCGATCTTCTCCTTGACCCCCTAGTCCGTGTACTGAAGATCGATCTTCTCCTTGACCCTCTAGTCCGTGTGGTGAAGATCGATCTTCTCCTTGACCCTCTAGTCCGTGTGGTGAAGATCGATCTTCTCCTTGACCCTCTAGTCCGTGTGGTGAAGATCGATCTTCTCCTTGACCCTCTAGTCCGTGTGGTGAAGATCGATCTTCTCCTTGACCCTCTAGTCCGTGTGGTGAAGATCGATCTTCTCCTTGACCCTCTAGTCCGTGTACTGGAGATCGATCTTCTCCTTGACCCTCTAGTCCGTGTGGTGAAGATCGATCTTCTCCTTGACCCTCTAGTCCGTGTGGTGAAGATCGATCTTCTCCTTGACCCTCTAGTCCGTGTGGTGAAGATCGATCTTCTCCTTGACCCTCTAGTCCGTGTACTGGAGATCGATCTTCTCCTTGACCCCCTAGTCCGTGTGGTGAAGATCGATCTTCTCCTTGACCCTCTAGTCCGTGTACTGGAGATCGATCTTCTCCTTGACCCTCTAGTCCGTGTGGTGAAGATCGATCTTCTCCTTGACCCTCTAGTCCGTGAGGTGAAGATCGATCTTCTCCTTGACCCTCTAGTCCGTGTGGTGAAGATCGATCTTCTCCTTGACCCTCTAGTCCGTGTGGTGAAGATCGATCTTCTCCTTGACCCTCTAGTCCGTGTGGTGAAGATCGATCTTCTCCTTGACCCTCTAGTCCGTGTGGTGAAGATCGATCTTCTCCTTGACCCTCTAGTCCGTGTACTGGAGATCGATCTTCTCCTTGACCCTCTAGTCCGTGTGGTGAAGATCGATCTTCTCCTTGACCCTCTCTAGTCCGTGTACTGGAGATCGATCTTCTCCTTGACCCTCTAGTCCGTGAGGTGAAGATCGATCTTCTCCTTGACCCTCTAGTCCGTGTACTGGAGATCGATCTTCTCCTTGACCCTCTGTCGTCCGTGTGGTGAAGATCGATCTTCTCCTTGACCCTCTAGTCCGTGTACTGGAGATCGATCTTCTCCTTGACCCTCTAGTCCGTGTACTGAAGATCGATCTTCTCCTCGATCTATGGCTGTCCTTCATGTGATAGTGAAGTGATTCCCGGATTGATACAGTTCAGACTGGAGGGATATAAGCTCAGTCTCTGGGTTGCTGGTCCAGTCTCAGGGTCACTCAGTACTGAACTCGACCCAATGGGGCTCATGGACAGACTGTGGGCAAGGGCAAAGGTTAAAGGGCCACTCATGCTCACAGTGCCAGTCAGCAATAGCAAAATGATTAACCGTTTATTGCATTACAATAATGAGCTAACAATATCGATAACTCAAACCCCGGGGAAGATTATAGACAGCTAGTTATCCCAAATTCACTTGTGGATTGACCTAAAAGTGTCCTGAGAAACATTGTAAAATCTGAGAGACAAGTCCAGGTTAATTCACTCTCGGGGGTTTTTTTTAAAACGCTGCAACGTTTGCATCAAAGTAAAGAGTTGCATCTGCCGAGGGTCGGCCCCCCTGCGCCGAGGGTCGGCCCCCCTGCGCCGAGGGTCGTCCCCCCTGCGCCGAGGGTCGTCCCCCCTGCGCCGAGGGTCGTCCCCCCTGCGCCGAGGGTCGTCCCCCCTGCGCCGAGGGTCGTCCCCCCTGCGCCGAGGGTCGTCCCCCCTGCGCCGAGGGTCGTCCCCCCTGCGCCGAGGGTCGTCCCCCCTGCGCCGAGGGTCGTCCCCCCGTGTGCAGGGGGCCTCCCAGGGGTTGATGGTGAGAGTTGGGAGCCTCTGACTCCCGAGGTCAGGAATGCTGATGCCAGGCACTGCGGGTAATCTCACTGCTCATATGGTGAACCCTCCAATCTCCAATCTCTAACTTGTCTGAAGGACACGAGCTCTGATCATAGACCTTGGTCTCTGGGTTTAGCTGAGAGCCCCGACTGTGTGAAATCACAGCAAGTGCACAGGCGTTCACCCCTTGTACCAGTGCTGGGAGTCAGCACTGCCTGCGCTGAGAGATCTGACAGCTGCCTTTTCTATTTTGCTGTTGGTTGCAAGGTTATGAAGACCAGGATGGCACTGCGGAAAACGGGACAGTACTCTGGGATATCCGACTGTGCCAAGAAGATTATCAAGAGAGAAGGAATCATTGCGTTTTACAAGGGCTACATTCCCAACATTCTGGGCATCATCCCGTACGCTGGCATTGATCTCGCTGTCTATGAGGTCGGTTCAATACCTCAATGTTCGATGTTGCGTCGAGTATTTATGTTTAGTAAATAAGTGAAGGTGGGTCAGTGATCAAAGTAATAGCGGCTGACCACCCCGCCAAAACATCCCCTCCGTAACCACCCCCCAAAACATCCCCTCCATAACCACCCCCCAAAACATCCCCTCCATAACCACCCCGCCAAAACATCCCCTCCATAACCACCCCCCAAAACATCCCCTCCGTAACCACCCCCCAAAACATCCCCTCCATAACCACCCCGCCAAAACATCCCCTCCATAACCACCCCGCCAAAACATCCCCTCCATAACCACCCCCCAAAACATCCCCTCCGTAACCACCCCCCAAAACATCCCCTCCATAACCACCCCGCCAAAACATCCCCTCCATAACCACCCCCCAAAACATCCCCTCCGTAACCACCCCCCAAAACATCCCCTCCATAACCACCCCCCAAAACATCCCCTCCGTAACCACCCCCCAAAACATCCCCTCCGTAACCACCCCCCAAAACATCCCCTCCGTAACCACCCCGCCAAAACATCCCCTCCGTAACCACCCCCCAAAACATCCCCTCCATAACCACCCCCCCAAAACATCCCCTCCTAACCACCCCCCCAAAACATCCCCTCCGTACCACCCCCCAAAACATCCCCCTCCATAACCACCCCCCAAAACATCCCCTCCATAACCACCCCCCCCAAAACATCCCCTCCATAACCACCCCCCCCAAAACATCCCCTCCATAACCACCCCCCCCAAAACATCCCCTCCATAACCACCCCCCCCAAAACATCCCCTCCGTAACCCCCCCCCAAAACATCCCCTCCGTAACCACCCCCCCAAAACATCCCCTCCGTAACCACCCCCCAAACATCCCCTCCGTAACCACCCCCCCAAAACATCCCCTCCGTAACCCCCCCCCAAAACATCCCCTCCGTAACCACCCCCCCAAAACATCCCCTCCGTAACCACCCCCCAAAACATCCCCTCCGAACCACCCCCCAAAACATCCCCTCCTAACCACCCCCCAAAACATCCCCTCCGTAACACCCCCCCAAAACATCCCCCCACCTCCACCCCCCAAACACCCCCCCATACCACCCCCCAAAACATCCCCCTCCATCTCACCACCCCCCAAAACAACCCCTCCATCTCCCACCCCCCAAACATCCCCCTCCATCCCACCCCCCAAACAATCCCCCTCCATCTCACCACCCCCCAAACAATCCCCCTCCATCTCTCCACCCCCCAAACATTCCCCCTCCATCCTCAACCCCACCCAAACATCCCCCCCATCTCTCTACCCCCCAAACATCCCCCTCCATCTCTCCACCCCCCCAAACATTCCCCCACCATCTCTCCACCCCCCAAACATTCCCCCTCCACTCTCCACCCCCCCAAACATCCCCCTCCATCTCTCCACCCCCCAAACATCCCCCTCCATCTCTCCACCCCCCAAACATTCCCCCTCCATCTCTCCACCCTCCAAACAATCCCCCTCCATCTCTCCACCCCCCAAACATCCCCCTCCATCCTCACCACCCCCCAAACATTCCCCCTCCATCTCTCCACCCCCCAAACAATCCCCCTCCATCTCTCCACCCCCCAAACATTCCCCCTCCATCTCTCCACCCCCCCAAACAATCCCCCTCCATCCTCCACCCCCCAAACATCCCCCCCCATCTCTCCACCCCCAAACATTCCCCCTCCATCTCTCCACCCCCCAAACATTCCCCCTCCACTCTCCACCCCCCAAACATTCCCCCTCCATCTCTCCACCCCCCAAACATCCCCCTCCATCTCTCCACCCCCAAACAATCCCCCTCCACTCTCCACCCCCAAACATTCCCCTCCATCTCTCCACCCCCCAAACATCCCCCTCCATCTCTCCACCCCCCAAACATTCCCCCTCCATCTCTCCACCCCCCAAACATTCCCCCTCCATCTCTCCACCCCCCAAACATTCCCCCTCCATCTCTCCACCCCCCAAACATCCCCCTCCATCTCTCCACCCCCCAAACATCCCCCTCCATCTCTCCACCCAAACATCCCCCTCCATCTCTCCACCCCCCAAACATCCCCCTCCATCTCACCACCCCCCCCAAACATTCCCCCTCCATCTCTCCACCCCCCAAACATTCCCCACCCATCTCTCCACCCCCCAAACAACCCCCTCCATCTCTCCACCCCCCAACAATCCCCCTCCATCCTCCACCCCCCAAACATTCCCCCTCCATCTCTCCACCCCCCAAACATCCCCCTCCACTCTCCACACCCAAACAATCCCCCTCCACTCTCCACCCCCCAAACATCCCCCTCCATCTCTCCACCCCCCAAACAACCCCCTCCATCTCTCCACCCCCCCCAAACATCCCCCTCCATCTCTCCACCCCCCCAAACATTCCCCCTCCATCTCTCCACCCCCCAAACATCCCCCTCCATCTCTCCACCCCCCCAAACAATCCCCCTCCATCTCTCCACCCCCCAAACAATCCCCCTCCATCTCTCCACCCCCCAAACATCCCCCCTCCATCTCTCCACCCCCCAAACATCCCCCTCCATCTCTCCACCCCCCCAAACATTCCCCCCCCATCACTCCACCCAAACATCCCCCTCCATCTCTCCACCCCCAAACAACCCCCCCATCCTCCACCCAAACATTCCCCCTCCATCTCTCCACCCCCCAAACAATCCCCCTCCATCTCTCCACCCCCAAACATCCCCCTCCATCTCTCCACCCCCCCAACAATCCCCCTCCATCTCTCCACCCCCCCAAACAACCCCCTCCATCCTCCACCCAACATCCCCTCCATCTCTCCACCCCCAAACATTCCCCCTCCATCTCTCCACCCCCCCAAACATTCCCCCTCCATCTCTCCACCCCCCCAAACAATCCCCCTCCATCTCTCCACCCCCCAACATTCCCCCTCCATCTCTCCACCCCCCCAAACAATCCCCCTCCATCTCTCCACCCCCAAACATTCCCCCTCCATCTCTCCACACCCCAAACATCCCCCTCCATCTCTCCACCCCCCAAACATTCCCCCTCCATCTCTCCACCCCCCAAACATTCCCCCTCCATCACTCCACCCCCCAAACAATCCCCCTCCATCTCTCCACCCAAACATCCCCCTCCATCTCTCCACCCCCCAAACATTCCCCCTCCATCTCTCCACCCAAACATTCCCCCTCCATCTCTCCACCCCCCAAACATCCCCCTCCATCTCTCCACCCCCCAAACAACCCCCACCATCTCTCCACCCCCAAACATTCCCCCCCATCTCTCCACCCCCCAAACATTCCCCCTCCATCTCTCCACCCCCCAAACAATCCCCCTCCATCTCTCCACCCCCAAACATTCCCCCTCCACCTCCACACCCCAAACATCCCCCCCATCACTCCACCCCCAAACAATCCCCCCCCAACTCTCCACCCAAACATTCCCCCTCCATCTCTCCACCCCCCCAAACATCCCCCCTCCATCTCCCACCCAAACATCCCCCCCTCCATCTCTCCACCCAAACAACCCCCCACCTCCACCCCCCCAAACATTCCCCCCCATCTCTCCACCCCAAACATCCCCCTCCACTCTCCACCCCCCAAACATCCCCCCCCATCCTCCACCCCCCAAACATTCCCCCTCCATCTCTCCACCCCCCAAACATTCCCCCTCCATCTCTCCACCCCCCCAAACATCCCCCCCATCCTCCACCCCCACCAACATCCCCCTCCATCTCTCCACCCCCCAAACATTCCCCCCCCATCCTCCACCCTCCAAACAATCCCCCTCCATCCTCCACCCCCAAACATTCCCCCCCACTCTCCACCCCCCAAACATCCCCCTCCATCTCCCACCCAAACATCCCCCCCATCTCTCCACCCCCCAAACATCCCCCTCCATCCTCCACCCCCCAAACATCCCCCTCCATCTCTCCACCCCCCCCAAACATCCCCCTCCACTCTCCACCCCCCAAACATCCCCCTCCATCTCTCCACCCAAACATCCCCCTCCATCTCACCACCCCCCAAACAACCCCCCTCCATCACTCCACCCCCCCCAAACATTCCCCCTCCACTCTCCACCCCCCCAAACATTCCCACTCCATCTCCCACCCCCCCAAACAATCCCCCTCCATCTCTCCACCCCCCAAACAATCCCCCTCCATCCTCCACCCCCCAAACATTCCCACCCATCCTCCACCCCCCAAACAACCCCCTCCATCTCCCACCCCCCAAACAATCCCCCTCCATCTCTCCACCCCCCCAAACATCCCCCACCATCACTCCACCCCCCCCAAACATTCCCCCTCCATCTCCCACACCCAAACAATCCCCCTCCATCTCTCCACCCCCCAAACATTCCCCCTCCATCTCTCCACCCCCCAAACAATCCCCCTCCATCTCTCCACCCCCCCCAAACATTCCCCCTCCATCTCACCACCACCCAAACATCCCCCACCAACACCCACCCCCCAAACATCCCCCACCATCTCCCACCCCCCAAACAATCCCCCTCCATCACTCCACCCCCCAAACAACCCCCTCCATCTCACCACCCCCCAACATCCCCCTCCATCTCTCCACCCCCCAAACATCCCCCTCCATCACTCCACCCCACAAACAATCCCCCTCCATCACTCCACCCAAACATTCCCCCTCCATCTCTCCACCCCCCAAACAATCCCCCTCCATCACTCCCACCCAAACATTCCCCCTCCATCTCTCCACCCCCCAAACAATCCCCCTCCATCTCTCCACCCCCCAAACAATCCCCCTCCATCTCTCCACCCCCCCAAACAATCCCCCACCATCTCCACCCCCCCAAACAATCCCCCTCCATCTCTCCACCCAAACATCCCCCTCCATCTCTCCACCCCCCAAACATTCCCCTCCATCTCTCCACCCCCCCAAACATCCCCCTCCATCTCTCCACCCCCCCAAACATTCCCCCTCCATCTCTCCACCCCAAACATTCCCCCTCCATCTCTCCACCCCCCAAACAATCCCCCTCCATCTCTCCACCCCCCAAACATTCCCCCTCCATCTCTCCACCCCCCAAACAATCCCCCTCCATCTCTCCACCCCCAAACATTCCCCCTCCATCTCTCCACACCCCAAACATTCCCCCTCCATCTCTCCACCCCCCAAACATTCCCCCTCCATCTCTCCACCCCCCAAACATTCCCCCTCCATCACTCCACCCCCAAACAATCCCCCTCCATCTCTCCACCCCCAAACATTCCCCCTCCATCTCTCCACCCCCCAAACATTCCCCCTCCATCTCTCCACCCAAACATTCCCCTCCATCTCTCCACCCCCCAAACATTCCCCCTCCATCTCTCCACCCCCCAAACAATCCCCCTCCATCTCTCCACCCCCAAACATTCCCCCTCCATCTCTCCACCCCCCAAACATTCCCCCTCCATCTCTCCACCCCCCAAACAATCCCCCTCCATCTCTCCACCCCCAAACATTCCCCCTCCATCTCTCCACCCCCAAACATTCCCCCTCCATCTCTCCACCCCCCAAACATTCCCCCTCCATCTCTCCACCCCAAACATTCCCCCTCCATCTCTCCACCCCCCAAACATTCCCCCTCCATCTCTCCACCCCCAAACATTCCCCTCCATCTCTCCACCCCCAAACAATCCCCTCCATCTCTCCACCCCCAAACAATCCCCCTCCATCTCTCCACCCTCCAAACATTCCCCCTCCATCTCTCCACCCCCAAACATTCCCCCTCCATCTCTCCACCCCCCAAACATCCCCCTCCATCTCTCCACCCCCAAACATTCCCCCTCCATCTCTCCACCCCAAACATTCCCCCTCCATCTCTCCACCCCCCAAACATTCCCCCTCCATCTCTCCACCCCAAACATTCCCCCTCCATCTCTCCACCCCCAAACATTCCCCTCCATCTCTCCACCCCCAAACATTCCCCCTCCATCTCTCCACCCCCAAACATCCCCCTCCATCTCTCCACCCCCCAAACAATCCCCCTCCATCTCTCCACCCCCCAAACATTCCCCCTCCATCTCTCCACCCCCCAAACAATCCCCTCCATCTCTCCACCCCCAAACATTCCCCCTCCATCTCTCCACCCTCCAAACAATCCCCTCCATCTCTCCACCCCCCAAACATTCCCTCCATCTCTCCCCCCCAAACATTCCCCCTCCATCTCTCCACCCCCCAAACATTCCCCCTCCATCTCTCCACCCCCAAACATCCCCCTCCATCTCTCCACCCCCCAAACATTCCCCCTCCATCTCTCCACCCCCCCAAACATATCCCCCTCCATCTCTCCACCCCCCAAACATTCCCCCTCCATCTCTCCACCCCCCAAACATTCCCCCTCCATCTCTCCACCCCCCAAACAATCCCCTCCATCTCTCCACCCAAACATTCCCCCTCCATCTCTCCACCCCCAAACATTCCCCCTCCATCTCTCCACCCACCCAAACATTCCCCCTCCATCTCTCCACCCCAAACATTCCCCCTCCATCTCTCCACCCCCCAAACAATCCCCCTCCATCTCTCCACCCCCCAAACATTCCCCCTCCATCTCTCCA